>NC_081408.1:629258411-629421280 GCF_030272615.1 Cryptomeria japonica | reverse complement strand
AGAGAGGGAGAGGAGAGGGGAGAGGAAGAGAGAGGGAGAGAGGGAGAGGAGAGGAGAGAGGAGAGGGGAGAGGGAGAGAGAGGGAGAGGAGAGGGGAGAGGGAGAGAGGGAGGGAGGGAGGGAGAGAGAGAGAGAGGGGGGGTGGGAGAGGAAGAGAGAGAGAGGGGGGTGGGAGAGGGAGAGAGAGAGAGAGAGGGGGTGGGAGAGAGAGAGAGAGAGAGAGAGAGAGAGAGAGAGAGAGAGAGAGAGAGAGAGAGAGGGAGAGGAGAGGGGAGGGGAGAGGGAGAGAGAGGGAGAGGGAGAGGAGAGGGTTAAGGGAGAGGGGAGAGGGAGAGAGGGAGAGAACATGGGGGGAAGGGAGAGGTAGAGAGAGAGAGAGAGAGAGAGAGAGAGAGAGAGAGAGAGAGAGAGAGAGAGAGAGAGAGAAGAGGGGGGTGGGAGAGGGAGAGGAAGAGAGAGGGAGAGGAGAGGGGAGAGGGGGAGAGGGAGAGAGAGAGAGAGATAGAGAGAGAGAGCCTTGTATGCATTTGAGAGGGAGAGACGATACACTTACATGTGTATATATATGTTTAATATATTATATGTATATAAACATATTATATATACAATGTCGTATTATACACATATTATATATTATATGAATATACACATATTATATATTACATATATTATATGAATATATGCATATTATACATAGAATATAATATTATACAATAGCGCGTACGCGTTGTTTATAGTAAAGATAGCGCGTACACATTGTTTAATGGGAAACACACGCGTACGCGCTTCTTACACTATAAATACCTCGTATGCGCCTTTTAAACCATACGTACCTTGTACGTGCTTTTGACTTTTTAGGCTTGGAAATAGGCCTGGAGGACAAAGCTATGGATTGGAATTTTGATTTCCCTCCATTTCTCTCATTTTTGATCTGTTTTATTTTATCAACTTGGTTTATCAACTTTGTCATCATCAGGTTTACACTTCATAAAGTGGTTATTTCTAAAATTGCCATCATATTTTCACCCATCTTCTGAGCTTTCTAACCATATAATTTTTTTTTCAATTTGAACAACAATAACATATTATTATTGAATTTCTTTTACTAGTGTCTCCATAGTTCTCACAGACATAAGTGCACCATTTTTTGAATAACTTTTGATATACATATCCAAATTTAAAAAACTTTATATATTATTGTATTGCATTTGATTCTTTACAATTTTTTTTAAAAAAATTGTATTTTCAATTTGTTTAGTGCAACTTATGCTTTGCACACAAACAGGTACCAAATTTTCAGGATGTGCTTGATTGGAAAAATTATAGAAAAACAAATACTCAACAAAAAATAACAAAAAAATACACGTCTTCTAATGCTCACTCTTAACTATCTTTCTTCCAAAGGATTTGTCAAAATAATAAATCTAACTATGACTTTTTTTATGCACATGTCAGACACTATGTTATGTTTTTCAGAAAAAAAATAGGGTCAGTTTTTTGTGCGCGAAGGATTTGACCCCCTTAATCTTATCCAATTTTGAAATATTTTAGTAGTTTGGAAACTAGATTTAGAGTAATACAATATTTGTTCTTTTATTATCTTCATATCTTGAGTGGATGACTTTCAAATTTTGCCTCTAAGTTCAGGTTCACCTGATTTCAGAAAAAAAAAGTGTCCACTTATACCCCCCTTTTTGACCACCATCTTTGTGCACTTACCCTATTGTGGATAAGTACCAAAAGGAAATTTTTTTTGTGATAAAGAAATATGAAATTTGGATTGAGGAAGTTATTCCTAGAACCATCTGGGTTATTGAAATGGGGTATGAGACTGATGACAACATAATAGAAACTTATGCAAAAGTCCTCCTGGAAGCTCTTAAGGAACCGAAAGAAAAAGTATTTGGTAGTGTTGAAACTATAGAAAGACAAATTCAATCAAGGAAAAGAGTTAAGAAGGTTGAGGCAACTATTAGAAAAGGAACTCGGCAAGTAAAAGCTATTAAAGAAGATGTGCTAATACAAACCAGTATAACTGAAAGTGAGTTGGAAGCACTTCAACCGGAAACTCACCTTTCACTAGTTGGAACTTCTTCAGAAAGTGACATACCTATTGTATTAGGAGAGTTGAAAGGAAAAGAAAACCTTCACCGGCACCTTCTCCTTCACCAAAGAGGACAAGACAGAAGCAACAGGCAATGAGGCCCCCAGCAAAGAAATTAACTCCAAAGAAAAAGAAGATGACTCCTAAGAAGAAGACACAACAAACTATTGCTCCCATTGATAAACTTCTCAATGAAATTACAGAGGATGGAAAGTTGAAGAACATCAACAAATTATATGACACACTATCCACTGATGACAAACAGAAAGTAGAGAACAGTGTAATCTTGCACTTAGATATTTTTAAGAAATTTTTGATGCAAGTTGTTGATGAAATACCAACAAATCTATATAATGGACTAGAAGCTAGAAGAGTAGCTATTGTCGAGCTAGATAAGAAAATGAAGATTGAAAAACTAGTTGCAGTGTACCCTTTTAACTCACCTGATGAGATAGATCAATTAATCTTTGAGGCTAACTGGTCAGTATTCTCGACTACTCAATAGCATGTAGCACTGATGGCAGGAAGAGTGAATCAGGTAACAAAGGAAACAATAGATGCATGGGACATATTCCTGGTAGAAAAAGAGAAATAGGAAGAGTATCAAAAACCTAAAACCTTCAAGGTATATCAAAAGGATAGGGACAAAGGAAAAGGTAAGGTAGGTGGACCTCCCAGTATAAAGATAATGTACAACTTACCCCCACTGCCTCTAGATACTCCACCGGTAGACACTACTGACAATCAACCGACAACTGAGAGTATGGACACACCACATGAGAATACAAATCCTAATTTTGAGGTGTTATATACAATGAACATTGACACTCAAGAAGTCAATATTATGATGGATAAGGAATCTACTGAGAAACCAGATGTGGCAATAGAGCCACCGACAGGAAATATTGCAATAGAAAACATTGAAATTGGGGAACTAAAAAAAATTGAAGGATCAATTGAACCCCCAGACATTGGAAAGGAAAAAACCATAGATGTGCATACTGATGCATCCACTGACCCACCGACAACTACTGAAACTGAAAAACCAACTGAGTCACCAGCAACAGGCAGCATAGAGGAAAAACTAGTAGTGATTAACATAGAGAAACAGGTAGAGCAACAGGCTCCTTCACAAGTACAGACAGCGATGGTGCCACTGACCCAAAATGAAAATCCTAAAATTTTGTTTGTAGAAATGCAAACTCAAACAAATCCTGCAAAGAAAGAGGAAAGCAAAGCTATAACTACAATCGGCAGATTACAAATTGTAAAAACTATTAGACAAACATCTAGTACAACTATGATAGAATTCAGACCTACTTATGTAGCTAAGATCTTATTAGATTCAATAAATAAAATAACAGAGTGCAATGCACAAGCCTATAAGGCTATATATGACACTTTACCAATTTTGAAGATGGTAGCACCAAAGTGCAATGTTGAGAATAAAGATTCTTTTAGCCAATTAGACACATTGTCTAAGTATATAACTGGCAACCTAATAACACTGGACAAAATAAATGAGGATACATTTAAGGAAAGAATGATAAAAGAGAAAGAAAAAATATTTATTGAAATTGTCAATAAGAACAAAGAGGAAATGGATACTCTTTTACCGGAACTCAGTGAAATCATTTTTGACTTCAAGAAATTGTACAGGGACACTTGCAAAATGGATGTATTAGCAGAGGATCTTGACAAAGAAATCAGAAAAGCACAGGATAAGATTAATAATATTGTTGATAATCTGATTGGAACATCAGACTCATTTTTGGAATTAGAGAAGAAAATTGCAGAGCAGGAAGAGAAAATCAAGAAACTGGAAAATGAAAAACAAAGAATAAAGGACAAAGCAAAGGACTTAAAATGCAAACTTGGTCCAAGACTAGAGTATCTTATTTCTTTGAGAAAAGAAACATCTGAGGCTCTGGTTCCCGGACTAAAGACACTGGAAGAGCAAATGCACATAATCACCGATACAGTGCAGAGGACTCAAGAACCATCAAAGACTACAAAACATTCAGCAATGGAATAAATCTAATTTTGACAAACATTTTTCAAATTGTAACCCACCGGTTACAAGAATTCAGGAAGGACTCCACTGACAACGAATGACAACCTTTGTCATTGATGTTAAAGGGGGAGTAGAGGAATGAGAAAAATGGTTCATCTGCTTAGGGGGAGCACATAGTTTTGAGCATACAGTTTTGATAAGACATTTTTGGCAGACTATTTTTGGATATCATTTTTGAACACTTTTTGATTTTTCTCATGAGTGTTGCCATCAATGCCAAAGGGGGAGATTGTTGGCAAATGCACACTCCAATGAGAAATTGTAGGTGATTGAAGGTTTTTTCATTGATGGCAACCTAGCAATCATATGAAACTGGCAAGACAAATATACTGGCACCAGCAATGCCAAACTCTACATCGGCAGTGAAAGGATGGATACCGACACTCTGGCCGACAAGAATTTTGTTAATAATATATTTTGTAATTAATTGTAAAATCATTGTAAGCCGACATGGCGAGTTATAATATGACTCATATATCTATGAGATCATTATAGAACATTTAGTAACAATGTGATAGGCGAAATTATGCAGACCTAATATGCGAAATATAGGTTAAGGGTTTATGTATGAAGCAGAGCTAAAACTAGTACTAGATCTGGCATAGCAGATGCTAATTTGAAGTAGTACAAGACATTGGATTTGTATAATCCATTTTTTAAGTCAGTGTGACTTCCTTTGTAATTGAGCAGTGATCTCTAGGCACTTGGCCTTCCTGCATGTGCAGGCCCCTCTTGTAAAATAGTAATATTCCCTTATTGGCCAGTAAGTGAATATTGTGGATCACAAATCCCACCAAGGTTTTTCCCACACCATTTTTCCTCGTTAAACTACTGTGTTATGGTATTCTTTTCATGTGGTTGTTGTTATTCTTGTTTACTGCATTATTTTTGGTTTACCGGTACACAGTATTGATATGCTTTACATGTTTTAAATCAAGTAAATTCACAAACCAGTTAGATACTGATTCACCCTCCCCTCTCAGTATCTTTGGGAATCCTAACATGATAAGTGTTAGCTTGAAATTTGCCCTTTAGAACCATTAAGGTGCCTTTGGAACACTTGGTAGAATCAAGAAGATTGATGCATTTAACAAGCGTACTATCATAAATCATCTTGACCCCCTGAACCCTCTGCATTAGCTGACCCCTACTCCCAACCTATTTCCCTTCTCTAGTGTGCAAAGGAATAGGTACGAAGCTGTGATCTTCAGAATTGGCTTTATTTACAGTGACAAACTGATCCCCCATTAGAGTTCAAAAAGTACGGAGGACCAAAGTGACCACCATCTCGATTTCATCAAATCAAGAGCTCCTTCTGGGAATAGATCTGCATACATTTGCATTCCTAAGATCCTGGTTTGTGGCTCAATCTGACAACTATAGATCACTATTTGTGTTTTTTTATATTAATTCCTACTCATTTACCCTAATTTCAATATTTTCACAATTCAATTTAAAAGAGGGCATTCAATCCAAATAACTAGTAAATCCAATAGAATTCTCATCCCTTAGCCTTTTTGGTTTGTGGTTGGATCCATTGGTTTTGTTAGGTCCCAGAGGCAACTGAGAGGGGGGGGTGAATCATTTGTCTATTAATTTCAAACCAAAACTAACTTAACCAAACTTAGTGCATAATATCAGTAAACCAAACTTTAATGTCGGTAGATAGTTTAGTAGTTAATAACAGTACCGATAAAGTTTAATTCATGAATCAAAAAGACAAATAACATACACAATACATAACATAGTTATTTGTACGTGGAAACCCTGTAAGGGGAAAAACCATGGTGGGAAACCTTACCCACAATCACATGATACTACTGCAGATAGTATGTGTGTACAAATGGGGTCTGCACATGCAGAAAGGCCAACTGCCTAGAGCTCACTTCTCAATCACAAAATGGGAGTCACACTGACTACAATTGGATGCTTAAATCCAATGATAATGTACTGCTCAAAATAGCATCTTCATATGTTGGATTCAGTATCGGTTAAGCTCTAATTTTCCTTCTCTAAAAGCCTCCTTGAATCTTTAAATGATGTTTGTGTGTATAGCTCTGCTTATATTCACATATACCTTATTACAAACCTTTTTCACACTCCTCTTCTACTACTCAATCTCACAAATGAGATCTTACATATATACCAAGACCTAAGAACAAATGTGTAGGTCGGCTTACTAAGATATTACAATTAAATCAATTACAAATGAATCAATATGTGATGCATGATGTCAACTCAATGCATTTACAACAATAACAAATCATCTCCATAACGTGTCATGTTGATCTGGAATTGATAATGTTTGCCGATCCATAACCTAGACCTATTTGCCGATAACAAAAAATATGCAAACCCGATTAGATCAATAACCAAATCACCAAAACCAAGTGTCTAAACAATGTCTTTGACATAACCAAGCAATCTCTAGATGATAACAGATCATCCTCAATGTCGGTGAACCAGATACCAGTGACTGTGCATAAGTCATTGAACATGTCGGTGAACATAACCAAAGATCTCCAAGTGTTCTCAGGTGTTGACAAGTGTTGACATCAATGACAAAACCAATGCAACACATCCATAATACCAACAAGTTTTACCCCTCTTTTAATGTAATGGTCCCTAAGTAAAAATTAGTGATTTTCATCCTTCTTGTGGTGGAAACCCTAATTTTTCACCATTACACCTCCTTATCAAATTTTGCACTGACTAGCAAACTGAATTCCTTGATGATTACATCTACAAGAAGAATCCCTTGGCTTTCATATAGAAGTGTAATAAAATTTCTTTCTTCTTATCTACACACTCCTTATGTACCTTCTTCATATCTTTAATGAGTACCTCCAAGGTATTCATCTAATGTTCCAGTGCCTCCCACTACTTAATGTACATGTCACAGGTAGGAAGCACTCCATTGTCAACCAGGGTTTGTAAATCAAAGTCTTCTAGATTTAACCAAGCGTCAAAGTTCTTAACCTGTGTTTTTAGTTCTTAGAAAGAAGATCTAGTGTTTTGCCCACTTCAAAATTTACACTTTCCAAATTATTAATTAGTCTCACTACATATCTCAAGAGATGTGTTCCCTAACTTAGAATCCTATCCATCCATTCACCAATTTCCGTACTCCATAAAGTGACCCGTTATGCTTTCTTTATCACTTGTTCATCAACAAATGAGATTATTGGCTCAATTATATTTAAAGACTTTGTTATCTTTGTCAACACCATGGTGAGTTGTTCCACTTGTGCCTTAAGTTTGTCCTTTTCAATTTTCTTTTCATTATATCTGCCCATAAGTGTATTAAAAGTTGACTAAGCATCTTCTATAGTACCTTCATGAGTTTATTTTTCCAACTCAATCTTGTTGATGACATAATTGATGGGCTAAAATTAATCAATGTATGTATCTAGAGGAGGCACAGTGATCTTAACATACTTATTCTTGGACTTGTCTACCTTGACTCAAGAAAGAGTCTTATCCATCTTTGTAGTTTTAGGCTTTACCGTGACCAACTGGCTAAAGTCAAAGTCATCTTGGGAGATGTCTAGTTTCTTCCTCTTTGGAGTTTTTGAAACTAACCAAGGTGGCAAGGATGAATCATCTTCAAACCATGTAACTAATGTCTGGGATAGAGTTTCATGTCCTTGTATGGTAGTGGTTGTTGGCATTTTTGATGATTATGTTGTGATTGTCATTGAAGGACACACACTTGCATTGAGATCATTTTTGTATGTATAAGTTAAAGCTCAGCCAGTACATGTTACAACTGGTATGATGCATTATAGTCCTTAGACTATTGGTCTTTTGCAGAAAGTGATTACTGATCTGAAGTGGTATGTTGACCCCAAGCGGTTCGAGGATCTCAAGTGGTACGAAGGATCAAAGTGGCAGAACACATTTCCCAGTCTTCATTTTGTCAAATCAACAACCGATATTTTGCTTGAACCGGTATTTTGTATGAAACAGTAATACTCTGTGATGAGTTACCAACCGGCATTTTGTGATGAGTTACCATCCATTGATTGTTTGATGGTGCCAACACTTTAGCGGTTCTTTTTGTGTCGTGTTACTAGATATGTCTAGATACATTGAACCTAGGAAATTGTATTGTAATCCTATTGGACCAACATGAAATCAGATTCCTTTATAAGGACATCATGTTTAGGGTTTTAGGTTGTTGTTGGCATTATTGTGATTGATGTTGTTGCTAGGGTTTAAGGTGGTTGAGGAGTTAGAGAGAGTATGAATGTGTAGAAGACTGAAGTAATGCTGGAATGCATTAGGAACAAGCTATCAAGGATCTAACCAAGTAATCTGTGCTATTAGCTAGATCAATCACTTGTTGATTACTCACATCTTCGACAAGTTTGTAGCCCTTAACCGGGTAGGCCCAAAAGCCTCTTGTAAATCCTCTAACAAGGTGGTTCACATCTGTGGATCTAAAATCCTCTAGCAAGGTAGTCTTTAATCGGACTTATCTCCTAACAGAGATTGAGATTCCTAATAGGATCTTTTCTAGTAAAGAACATTGTAAGACCTTAACCGGTATGGTTCCTATTCTACAGATAGTTACTTGTGAGTTCCATCTCATTGTGGTTTTTCCCATTTGGTTTTCCACGTCAAAATCTCTTGTGTTATGGTGTTTGTGCTTCTGTGGGTGAATGCATTATTAGCTATTTAGTTTGCATGTGTACTAACCGGTTTGTCTGCTAAACTATTTTACCAGTTTACTATTAGTCTTGCAAAGTGTTTAAGTGAAAATATTTTTGGCATACTAATTCACCCCCCCTCTTAATATTCATCAATTGGTATCAGAGCCAACCTTTCTATAAGTTTAACCACTTGGAAAGAGATATGGGGGAATACACATTGAGGGAACTTACTCATCAGCTCACTCAATCTGAGCAAGCCTATGATGATCTTATGGTCAAATATAAGGCCTCTCAAGCAAAAAGGAGAGAACATGCTGAAAAGTTGATGGAGCTGTCTAAAAATAGTTCTTCTAATGAAGCGGACATGGAAGCCCTGATTCAAGAAGTAGAAAAGATGAATGAATCCAATTCCAACTTGAGAAAATAATTGGAAGGACTAACTATCCGAATGTGCCAAGAGCTTGAGAACTGGAGGAAAGCTGAAGATCTAGTCAAAGACAAAGATCATGAAAACTACAAGTTGAAGCAAGAGATCAGTGCCCTAACTACTCAACTCCATGCGAGCAAAGTGGAAAAGGAAGACATGCAAGGAGAACTGAACATTGCCATCTCTGAAAATGAAAACCTGATGGAAACAAATGCTGCTATTTCCAAAGAACTCTCTGAGTCAAAGGAAATACTTGCTAAGTTCAACAAGATAACTGTCAAGCTAGAGAAAAAGCTTGAATCTGCCAAACTTGTCAAGAATACTGATGGACTTGGTTATTCCAGTCATGAGGAAGGTGAGACCTTTGGTACAAATGCTGGAACATCAAAGAATCAACCGGTATCAAAGGATAAAGGTAAGAAAAAGTTTAAACCTATTTGCTTTAACTGTCTTAAAGAAGGACATACTGCCAATGTGTGTAGGAGTAAGGCTTACAATAATTTTCCTTATTTTCTAAATGATAAGCCTAGATCCTATAAATTCAATGGTAACTGTTATGCATGCAAAAAGTTTGGGCATAGAGCATCTGAATGTAGGTCTGTTATGAATAACACTGGAAGATATCCTCAAAGGACCTAAGGAGTTGGTCCTGAACCTTTTGTGAACCAAAATCACAACCGGTTTTATGCTTTCAATCATCAATCAAGAAGCGGTGGCTATCAAGCGGCAACCGGATGGAGAACAAACTGTATGGTCTATCATGGTCATGGTCACACTGCTGCAACATGCAAGAGGAAGAATGGAAACATGAATAATGGACATTGGAGAGCACCTGGATTGGTCTGCTATCGCAACAACAAACCGAGTCACATTGCCAGATTCTGTAGATCAAGAAAGAACATATCTGATGATATATCGGTCACTCTGGAAGGAAAGATTGATGTTGACATTGTTCAAGCAGATATGAAAAAAAACTGGAAGAAGAAACCAGCGATGTTACAAGAAGAACCTGTTTCTACACCTAGTGTGGAAATATCGGAACCGACAAACTAAGCATCAGAAAAGCTTAGGGGGAGCAAACTACAAAATGTTTTGAAGCTCCAGTTTACACTAGTATGATATACCTGTCATTTGGTGGAAGACTAGAAATGGTAAAAGGCAAATTAGGGTTTATGCCCTAATGGTGGTGCATTAATTGCGGTAGGTGAGGAATATGTTTAAAAGGAATTTTCAAATCATTTCTCACTATCATTTTTTGAAACGTAGAAGGTTTTCAAGTGCGGAGCGATGAAAAAGTGATTTGTGCTATGATTCAGAGAAATTTTAGAAACCTTGAAGGAGATTCAAAAGTGAATTGCAAACAGTCAAGAGAAGAACTCAATCGGTGATTCAGCAACTGACGAAGTGGAAGGTGAAGTGGAAGTTCCAAAGCCCTAAATTCTCATTTTTTGAAAGGTATTTTTCAAGCTTTTTGTTTTGTCATGGCTTCCGCATCGCATGATAGTTCTAGTGCAACTATCAATTCTATGGATTTTATTCAAAGAAAATTGAAATACAATGCTTTGTCACAAGTACCGGCTGCGGTTATAGTAGAAGAAGGGATTTCAAATTATATAGGTTGCAAAATCGAAGACCTAGGGTCTCTTGTGATCCATTCGCAACTAGCTCTATTATGTGGGAAGGATAAGAAGATGAAACCGGAGTATAGCATTTTGGAGAAGAAGAAACTTCACAATGTGGTTTACTTCCTTGAGGATTTCACAGATAATCATATTAGAATCATTCTGAGTATAGTTCATGGTGACAAGATGTACCTAGAGAGAACGCATGATATCACTCCACAAGCTATTCATGTCATCACCGGTTTGTGCAATATAGGGGAAGTGCTAGCCCTAAGGAAGGTCGGCAAAATGGAAATGTCCAAGCTCATCGGTTCAGTGAGCGAATCATGATGAATGACTATTAATTCCATCAAGGATGACCTTGTGAAATATGCATGTATGGTGATTGGATACAGGACGTTCTCAGCCAGCAGAATTAACTTTGTATCTACTACAGCGGTAAATGTCACTTACCAGATGATCAAGGAAGATGCATCATTCGACCTTTGCACCGGTATGCAAAGGCAACTCATGTTGAATCTGAAATCAATCAAATAGGATAATGCATTGAAGTTCAAGTTTGGTCAGCTACTGGTCGGATTATTCTTTTATTTCCAAGGATACTTCCCAGGAGTGGGAGACATTCAGTGGTCTACGAACCAACTGGTTACCAAGCAGATCAAAGAAAGTCTGCAAGCAGTCGGAACCAGCTACCCTGATGTTCTGAACAAGTACTTTGATGAGTTCAGAAGCAAGATGAGCCTAAGGACAAGGATATCTGGTGACATAGTCAAGAAGTATGAAGATGATATTTTTTTATCATCAAAGTTGATCAATGCATAATGGAGGTTGTTGAGCCTAGACAGGAAGAAGTGGAGCCTATGGGCTATGAGCTGATGTATGATATACTGGACAGGTATGCCTCTACCCTAATTACCTCACCCCTAGATCCCAAGACAAAGAGAACCGACACCCATCTGGAAAGGGTTGCACCGATTGAAGAACCTCTTGAAAAGAAAGGAAAGGCAGTGCCTTTGGCATCAGCACTGTTAGAACATAATGTTATTAGGGATCACATCCTTATAACATTTATATATAATCTTCTAATATAAGGTTATAAAACCTTATATATTATATTCTTTATAAGCATATCCCATTTGAAATAATTATAATCTAATAACTATTAGATTATTAATTATTTATAAGTGGGGCTTATTGAAAAGGTGTGACTAGTGAAGTCACCCTTCCTCCTATATTTAAGGAGGTTCTCTCTCATTTGAGAGATGTGTGAATTTGGAGCTTTATTGTGAGTTGTATCACTATGCATATGAGGTATTACTGGCCATGTGGAAGTATTGGAGGAGTGTCCCCAAGTTCATGTCTATTTTATTATAGACTATATTTGTAAGTGTTTTAATTAAATGTTGCTTTATGGGGTTTTTTTACCCAAAAGGGTTTTCCCCATGTATATCTTGTGTACTATGTACATTTTACATGTATGTTTCATATTTCATTTACTTTATAATCTTGTTTATAATGATTAGTATCCTAAGATCCTAATTTCTAACATGCACCGGTTACTGTAGCAAGTCCCAAAGTGACCAAGCGGTCACCTACAAAGAAGAAACCGGTAGCAGCACCGGCCAAAGTCTTCGAGAGAAAGAGGAAGACAAGGAATGCCTCACCAGACTCAGAAGAAACTGTGTCTAAGGAAAAACCTAAGAAGACAAGACAAGCAAAGAAGAAGACAAAGAATGAACCAACATCATCAACATCGGTAAATATTGACATCTCTTCCTACAAACCTTTGACACATTGTCAAAGAACTATCAAAAATATTAGGAGAAAAGTGTTGAATGATTTGATTGATTGTTTTGATGACTTTAATGATGATGAAAAGGAAGCAGTTGAACAAGAAATAATTAAGTACTTATGTGTTAATGATCGGTCGCCTTCAAAAATTAGATCTGAGACACTGGATTCTCTGTATAAGTCCCTAGATAATAAATGGCGCATTGCCATAGAGAAAGAATAGGAAATCAGGGAGAAAGTTTTTGCTCAATACTTTCCTGACCTGTCAAATTCAGAATTATTTGATGTCATCAACCAAAATAAAGGACTCTTCTTCACCAGAAGAAGAAGACTCTGGTTGTTGGAAGGAAGAATTGATGATGTTGAAAAAGACACTCATCTGCATATGACAATAGTGGTTCGTATGCATAAAGTGCTTCAAGCTAACAAGAAGGTTGAACAAGAACTGGCAGTGACAAAACCGGATGAAGTGTTTGATGATAAAGGAAATTCGGTTGTTGAACCTATCAACACTATTGATGTCGATGTTCTGGATGGAGAGGATGTTGCTTAGGGTACACCATCGGAAGCAACAAGACAGGAGAAGAAAGAAGAATAGGAAGTAAAGCAAAAGGAAATTGAGGACAAAAAGGAGGAAGCAAAGAAGCAAGCAGAGAAGAAGAAAGCAGAAGAGGAGAAGAAGAAGAAAGATGAAGAGGAGAAGAAGAAGAAGAATGAAGAGGAGAAGAAGAAGAAGGATGAAGAGGAGAAGAAGAAGAAGGATGAAGAGGAGGAGAAGAAGAAGAAGGATGAAGAGGAGAAGAAGAAGAAGGATGGAGAGGAGAAGAAGAAAAAGGATGAAGAGGAGAAGAAGAAAAAGGAAGAGGACAAGAAGAAGAAGGAAAAAGATGAGGAGAAATGGAAACAGGAAGAAAAGAGAAAAGAAGAAGAGAAGAAAAGAAAAGAAGAGGAAGAAGAGAAAAAGAAACAAGAAGATGCAAGGAAGAAGAAAGAGGAAGTGGATGAGAAGAAGAGAAAGGAAGAGAAGAAGTGGAAGCAAGTAGAAAAGAAGAAGGAAGCGGAAGATAAGGAAGAGGAAAAGAGAAAAGAAGTGGAGAAGAAAAAGGTAGAGGAGGACAAGGAAGCAGAAGCGGCAAAGAGCACATAGATGGAGACTCCTAAGGCAACCAATAGTCAAGCCAAACTAGCTGACCTCACCAGTCCTATTGACCTCCACTCTGCAAGTGAAATAGAGCTACTGCAGAGCATCAAGGTTTCTCAAGAACACCTTGAAGTGATATGAAGGAAAAAGGAGCAAGATGTGATCCAAGTGGTGGTGGACACTCTTACCGGTTTGTTACCCGGCACAAACCTCCCCAGCACTGACTCATCATTGGCCCAATTGAAGCTCCTATGCACAGTAGTGGATGATCAAGTGTAGAGCTTAGAGGAGGTATCAGAGGCAAATGCCAAGAAAGAGCATCAAAAGTTTCTCAACATTGCCCTGGTGAAGAAGCTTAATGAGCTCCGGTCTGAACTACAAAAAGCACAGAAGGATATAAGGAATTCTCTAGATGAGGGGAATCTTCTACTCAGCAAGATTTTCCAACCCCATCTGTTATGTGACAATGTGCTTGCACAGAAGCAAAAGCTTCAATCTGATTTACTGTCATACATGAGCACCTTCAAGCCATCATATGACTCCTTTACAGCTTATGGGCAAACCGTTCACCGATTTCATATCCAGTCTACTAAAATAGAGCATGAGATCAGCACCCAGTCACGAGATTTGTAGGAGCTACAACAAGTTCTACTCCCACATCTGCAAATACTTCAGAAGTGTTATCTTAATCTGGATGCCTTAACGGCAACATAGGAGATGAGCACACTAGATGCCATGGAAGAATAGGTCTCCCAAATGCAGACAGAGAAAGAAGTGGCAACCTCCCTACTTGAGTCCTATTCTTTATCTATGAAACAATTCTTGCAGGACTTTAAATCTGTTTTTGACAAGTTTTATTCTTTACTGTCATAAACACTTATTATTTTAATGGCACATGGGTTAGTCTGTAATATTATTTTTGTCATTCTTGGAAAAGGGGGAGAAGTATAAATTTTGAATGTTTTGATGTATACTTTCATTTTATTTCTGTTAAGAAGTAGTATACATTGTATTTTCTGCAAAAGGGATAGTGTATATGCCTAGAGGGAGTAATTTTGATTCTGGCATATTTTTATTGTAAAACACTTAGATGTCAAAATTTTCAAAGTGTTGCCATCAATGCCAAAGGGGGAGATTGTTGGCATTTTTGATGATTATGTTGTGACTGTCATTGATGGACAAACACTTTCATTGAGATCATTTTTGTATGTATAAGTTAAAGCTCAACCGGTATGATGCATTATAGTCCTTAGACTATTGGTGTTTTGCAGAAAGTGATTACTGATCTGAAGCGGTATGTTGACCCCAAGCGGTTCGAGGATCTCAAATGATACGAAGAATCAAAGCGGCAGAACACATATTTCCCAGTCTTCATTTTGTCAAACCGGCAACCAATATTTTGCTTGAACTAGTATTTTGTATGAACCGGTAATACTCTGTGATGAGTTACCAACTAGCATTTTGTGATGAGTTACCATCCACCGATTGTTTGACGATGCCGACACTTTAGCGGTGCTTTTTGTGTCATGTTACTAGATACGTCTAGATACATTGAACCTAGGAAATTGTATTGTAATCCTATTGGACCGACATGAAATCAGATTCCTTTATAAGGACATCATGTCTAGGGTTTTAGGTTGTTGTTGGCATTGTTGTGATTGATGTTGTTGCTAGGGTTTAAGGTGGTTGAGGAGTTAGAGAGAGTATGAATGTGTAGAAGACTAAAGTAATGCTGGAATACATTAGGAACCAGCTATCAAGGATCTAACCAAGCAATCTATTCTATTAGCTAGATCAATCACTTGTTGATTACTCACATCTTCGACAAGTCTATGGCCCTTAACCGGGTAGGCCCAAAAGCCTCTTGTAAATCCTCTAACAAGGTGGTTCACATCTGTGGATCTAAAATCCTCTAGCAAGGTAGTCTTTAATCGGACTTATCTCCTAACAGAGATTGAGATTCCTAATAGGATCTGTTCTTGTAAAGAACATTGTAAGACCTTAACCGGTCTGGTTCCTATACTGTAGATAGTCACTTGTGAGTTCCATCTCACCGTGGTTTTTCCCATTTGGATTTCCATGTCAAAATCTCTTGTGTTATGGTTTTTGTGCTTCTGTGGGTGAATGCATTATTAGCTATTTGGTTTGCATGTGCTAACCGGTTTGTCTGCCAAACTGTTTTACCGGTTTACTGTTAGTCTTGCAAAGTGTTTAAGTGCAAATATTTTTGGCATACTAATTCACTCCCCCCTCTTAGTATTCATCAGCGGTTACAATAGGTGGACTAGAAGTCACAACAGTAGGTGTCACAGAAGCATTTGGATTATGAGTTGCCTCTGACATGAACTTGTAAAAGTCATCAAGCGTGGTAGTAGATACTTCGGACAAGTTTGGAAAGGAACAAAACACATTTTTAATGTTGTCCTATAGAGTATCTAGGGCTGATGCACTGGTGGTAGAAGATGGAATAGTATGGATAACCACACTAGTTGCTACTAGAGTATATAAAATGGTAGAACCAAAAGGTGCAGAGTCAAAAGTATAAACCTATGGGGGTATAGTAACATGGAACAAGATTTGTTACCTAAGGAGTAGATCCTTGTGTATCCTAATGTTGAGGAGCTTGAGGAGTTTCTACAATCTTTCCTCGTCATATTCTTCTTCTTTGTTCCTCACCTGATATTTCTTCCTTAGATTGTTCTACATCAATAGGTTCATCTTCTTATTCTCCTTTTTCTAATTCTCTTTCTTGTTGAGTAGCTTAAGTAGAAGACTTGTGTCTTGATCTTTGCATTTACTTTTTCCCATAATAAATTTTTATTTTAGAGCTTTTTGTGGAGTTGTAGGGTCTTGCCTATTTTTAGTTCTAAGCTCCAACCTCTTGCCAAGTAGCCCAGTTGTATGATCCTCTAACCTAGTATTGAGCAGCTTCAATTGAATCTCTTTCTATGAAAACCAAACATTAGTGATTACAAGGCTATTCCAGAATCTAGCCCTTATGGAAGTCACTTCCTTCTACAACTATTGAATGAGTGGCAATGGTGTCTCTACAATATTTCTATCCACATACGTTGCATCCAAAATATTTTTATCATCCTTCATTCCTTCAAGGATATCTACAAATTTAATATTTTTTAATTTTCTCTAGAGTAAGATGACAAAAGTCAAGTCTTCGGATCTCTTCTTCAGTTCTACAATCAAATATATTTCTTGGCTCTGAATAATTTCATTGTGACTCTTCTCATTTATTCATCCATTTCCTTATATTTGTAGAGAATAAATTGAATACCTCCCAATGGTCAAGGTTAATTTTAAACCACGCTTGTGAGAACCTAATTGTCGTTCATGAACTATGACCATCTGTTGATCTAACACCATGAGAATGGTTTTATCATAAGGATATCTCGGAAGTATGAAGGGTTGATTATAAAAACATCCTACCCTAAGGAAGTTAAAAGTAGGAAACTGTAGGAACATTCATCCATACTGGTTGACCACATCCCAAGAATTATCTGATACTCTCTTCTTTTGAAGGTCTTCGTCAAACCTACATATTAAATGATAGAAAAAATCATCATTGACTCTCTTGATATTATACAAGTTTTTCTTTAGAACAAGTTGAGACTAGTATTCATGAACTGGAGCCTATCTTATGTCTCCCTCTATGGGCAAACCTAGAAAGTAGGATGTCATATAAAACTTCAAAGTAGTAGGTACCTTGGTGAGTTGATCACATAGTCAATCACTTATTTGTTTGTCCCAATATAATTTTTCTTTATTTGGCCTGATGACATGAATGTATTGATACATTGATTGATGGTTTGTGTCAAAGATATGAATACCCTTTAATCTACTGAGAAGAGTAACCAAATCATTAGGTTCCTCAATGAAGTCACTGCGATGAAAGGTCTTAAGCCATTTAGCAAAAGTGGGCCTTGGAGTCTTCAATCAATTATCATTCATATTTCTTTGACATTTGTGTGAGTATTTCTCATAATAGGCTCGAGTTGTATGCATATCTATGTTATCATATCTATCAATATTCGAACATTTGAAGATATGGTCAAAGAAATATTCATCCAAATTGATGATCTTCTTACCATCTACACCTTTGACACTTCTTCTCTCAGGATCAAAATGGTTGGTCACTGCAAGCATAAACTCTAGATTTTGTGCAAACATAAGAAAAGCTAAAACCAAATGAATATCATTGCTAATGGTGGACTCCATATTATAGTATCAAGGTGGCTCTTTGACCCTTTTGAGAAACTCTTCCATGTCTGTATGACCTATTTCAGTATATCTAATGTTTTCAATGTTAGATGATAGTGAAGAAGGCAGAAAAATTGGATGTGGATCTTGATTTTTGAACTTCATGGTTCTCTTGCCACGAGATGGCTCTGTCATCTGTTAATGGAAATGAAACTACAAAATTGGAGAATGATCCTTCTAGAGTTAGAAAAAAAATCACCATTACATCTTAATAAGAAACTCCATGAGAAACATTCTTCATTTGAAATAGATGGCCTGGAGAAGATCATTTATGATAAAATCATGTTTAAAGACCCCAATTTTACTTTTGAAATGCAATGGTGCAAATCAGGTTTATAGCCCCAATTTACACTTAGCTCTTTTTTGGAATCACAATGTAAATGTGTAATTTAGGTTTATAAACCTAATTTATGCTTGGGAGAAAAAGAAAGCATACATGGTGTAGTTTGGGTTTATAAACCCAAATTACACCTTTTAGAAGTGGGTAGGCATGATAAATTTCTAGGTTGTAACCTTGAACTACACCTTAGACTGCATTTGATGTGGTTGTGTGGTTCAGGGATACAATCCTGAACTATACATGGTAATGACACCTACGAAAAATAGTGTGGTTCAATGTTACAACTCTGAACCATAATTTGTAAAATTTTATGACTGGTGTGGTTTAGAGTTGTAACTCTAACCAACACTGTTGTAGTGTGCTACGAAAATGTTTATGTAGTGGTGTAGTTCAGAGTCATGACTTTGAATGACACCATCAAGTAGTGTTTAGTTTGGCGGTGTCGTTTGGAGCCATGGCTCCAGACTACAACATGTTTTGGAAGTTCAAATAAAAATACATAGTGATCATTCAAGTGATGCATCTGTCTAGGAGAAGATTTAAAGTTCATCTTTTGTCTCCTAGATTGATGTGGTTATTTCTCTTAGGGGGAGAAATGTTGTATTTAGTAAATAAATAATTGCACTAAATAGATAGGGAGAGAGAGTTTAGTAAAGTAATTGTTGTTTGTTGTAGTGTGCCCTTTGTCCTTGATGTTAAAGGGGGAGAGATATATTAATGGGTGTGAGAGATAGAAAGTGTTGTTTGTCATTGGTGGTAAGAGTTTCACCATCAATGACAAAGGAGGAGAATATTGGAAACTTGAGGAGTTGAGTTGTGTTGTCATTGATGTCAACCTATCTAATGTTGTCATTAATGTCACTATGTGTTGTAGGTCATCTAGAAGTGAGTGTTTTGATGTTGTTGTGTGGTTTGGTGGTCATGTTAAGGTGTTTCCAAAAGGTTGGTGTAGTGGAAGTTTTAATATGAAGGAAATAGTATGTATGTGCAAGAAAGAGTATTTAATGTTCCAATGGAAGAATGCTTTGCATTCCTCTGATTTATGATGGTTATGGTTTGTGGTTCTGGATATAATGTTATGATCTATGTATGTTGTACTATCAATTTTTTAGGTTCTTTGTTTCTCAGATGAAAGAGTTGGTTGTTGTTTTTTATAGTGAGGTATCTATCACAACTAGTCTAGAGAATTTTTGGTGATTCTCTGGTATATGGATTCAAGTGTTGGTGCTTGGAGAACATGTTTATTTGGTTCGTGTAGTATTTTAGTTCATTTTTTAGGATTTGGTATGATCTTTATGGGAAGTTGTGTTGTTTTGTAATCACTGTTGTTAGTTGATTGGTTTATGGTTGATTGAGGTGGCGTATCTTATCTAGATCATGCTCTTTTCATTCAAACGTGCATTGTAGGTTATGTTTGGATGTTTATATGGGCCTCACCATGGCATGTATATATTTTCATTAAGTATTTTTCATTGGAGGATGTTTTTGGGTCGATTAGGTAACATTCTTTATTATTTATCTACACACTTCAGTTCATGTTGACTTTGGATGATGTGTTAGTATTTGTGGTTTGTTGGAATAAAATTAGAAGGTTTTTTTGTGATTTGTTCGTGTCCCCTTTATTTCCTAGATTTAATTGCAATGGATGTTATAGGTCTGGTTGGCCAAACTTATGTAATATTGTATATTATGTATGTGGTTGACCTAGTTGAGATTTTTAATGAATTATCATGTGTGTGTGTTAGTTGATGCATGGAATGTGTGTGAATTTATGTGGAATGGATGTGAATTATATTCAAGTAAATTTGGTGTGAAAGTTTGTGAAGAGATTTTATGATGATATCTTCAGTGTGGTAGTGTTATAATGGAGAGTTTGTTGTCAGATGTGTTTGTCATGATATTGATCACTTGACATAATTTTTCAAGGATAATTTCATGATTGAGATATCTTATTCATTTCAGTTCATCTATTCCAAGTAACTGTCGAAAGAAGGTGTGTTCCTTTTGGCAGCTTGTGTAGCCATTTGTATCTTGCCCTAAGGTTGTGTCCCTTAGTCTTGCAAGTCCTATTAGGTGTTGTGAGATCCTTAGCATTGAGCCTACATCATTGTAATCAATTATTCATATTGTGAGTATGATCCTCACCATGGTTTTTCCCTATTTAGGGCTTTCCACATAAATTTGGTGTTTATGTGTTTAATGTGCTTTGTGTTTTCATGTTTCATAATTGCAATAATTAGTTAATTATGGTTTGAAGTTTAAAAGATAAAGAGAAAAGTATTTTAAGGTTGAGACTGATTCACCCCCCCACTATCAGTCATGTGCTATGTTTAATAAGTAATTGGTATATATGTCCATTAATGTGTTTTTTTGTTATTGTTAATATTTAAAGCATGTTCCTCTTGCACCAAAGTGTCCTTAAGAGGGATGTAAATTTTTAGAGAAGAATCATCATTATTGTTCAATGCTTCATTTCTACTAGATAGATTATTTAGAGAAGTGTTAATCATATTCTCTTCTTGCAACAAAATATCCTTATGAATAAGAGAAACTTAAGGAGAGGGACAAGCACGGTTCATCAAGGCTTCATCTATATAAGGGATAGCATGCATGGGGGCTTCACTTAGTGAACCTGGGTTATAGAATGTATGTTCATGGCATACTAAAGGATCCCCCTATTTTTTTAAAATCTTTCCCTAAACTCATTTTTTGTCAACCTCTCCCAATACAAAGCTTGAATTAAAAGCCCCCCTATTTTCACCAAATATTGTATTTTTTCATAGATGGAATTAAAACCCCCCCTATTTTCATCGATAGGCAATATGTTGCACCCTCATTTTTGGGATATTAAACCCCCTAATATGAGTGAACGTGATATAATATTGCCTAGCTACTTAAGCCCCCGTGATAGCATGTTAGAAATGTGTGTTCAGTGTTATTGTTGATGTAAACCTATTATATATGTGTGTGGATTGTTGCCTAACATGTAATAGTACAAAAATGGATTTTCAGATTTTTTATGTTGCCTGTTGTGATATTGAGTGAGTATACATGGTGTTTCCAAAATATGACAATAGCGGCAACTAAAATATGCAGGAAAGAGTATTCAAAGTCTCTATGCAAGAATTCTCTACGTTCTTCCACTTTTGTATATCATGTCTTGTAGTTATGGAATTAATGTCTATTGTCAATGGATGTTACACTATTATGTTTTCAGGTCCTCATCATTTCAAGTGTTGAAGTTAGTTGTAGTAGTTTACTAACAGTGAGGTTTTCGGTCAAGACTAGTCTGGAGAATGCTTTTCATTGCTCTGTTATCTTGTTTCATGCATTGTAGCTTGGAGGACATGTTCATATTGTTTATGAAGTATTCCAATTTAGAATTCAAGTGTTGGTTTGCTCTACAAGTGAAGTTTTATTGTTCTATTGCTCAATGTTATTATTTGTGTTGGTTTATGACCAACTCACTTGGTTCATCATATTTGGACCATACTCTTTTGGTTTGGATATGTATTGGAGGTTGAGTTAAGGATTTTTTATGTCTTACTGTGGTATGTGAAGATGTGTACATTAAGTAATATGCACTGGATAATGTTTTTGAGTCGATTGGTTAACGTTCTTTAATGTTTATCTACATGCTACATTTGATGCCAATTTTGGAGGATGTGTTTTTGTATGTGGTTGATTGGAATAAACTTAGGAGGCCATTTTGTGATTTATTTGGTTTCTCTTTATATCCCAAAGTGGGTTGCATTTAGTGCAGTTGTTCATGGTGGTTGACTTTGTGTAAATTATGTCTATTCTATTTGTGATCAACCTAGTTGAAAGCTTTGGTAAATAAGGTAATATATATAGATGTATAGATGTGTGAATTATTGTGTGGATTTATTGAGAGTGTTGTGGAATCATATTTGGGAATCAGAAGTGTGAATATTAGTTTGTGAGGAGTTTTTATGTTCATATCTATCTATGTGATAGAGTTTTGAGGCAGTGAATGTGTGAGTTGTGTTTTCTATGATATTGGTCACTTGGATTAGAGGTTCAAGAACTATTTCATGATCAATCTATCTTGTTCATTTCAATTCATCATTCTTCTATACATGTTAGAAGATAGTGAGTCTTTTAGGTAGATTGTGCATATCTGTATCTTTCTTTGAGATCACATTTCTCAGCTTGAAAGTCCATTGTATATTTCCCTAAGGTTGTGTGCCTTAACCTGCAACTCCAAATCAAGAGCAATGAGCTTCCTTGGCCTTGTGCATAAACTATTATATTCATTTATTTATATAGTGAGTTTGACTCTCATCGTGGCTTTTTCCATATTGAGTTTTCCATGTAAAAATTTATGGTCTTCGAGTGTTTGGTGTTTGTTGCTTCATTGTTCATTGATTTTTAGTTGGTTAAAGATAATTTATAAGTGTTTGTGATTGAAAAAAATAAAGGTTTTTCTCAAGAATATTCAACATCCCCCCCCCCCCCTCTCAGTTGTGTGGTGTGTTCAACGAAGCATTAGGATGAATAGAAGGTAAAGTGGCTAAAATAGAAGTGTAATCATTCTAACCTCTTGCATCATAATGTGCTCATAAATAGAATGAATTTAGGGAGATGGATAAGAATTATTCATCTCTAGGAGGGATAGCATTGAGAAAGGTGCTAGTGTTATCATCCTCTTGCTCCAAAATATCCTTATGGGTAGGAGGATGGAGTGTCATTAGAATAGATAAAAATCTATCACATCTCTTCAATTTATTCATTGTAAACAATTTAACAAAATAATTAAGTACACAATTATATGTCTAAAGAAATCATGTATTTCTTTCTACACTATAAAATATGTAAATAATTGAGCAATTAAGTGTTATAAGATAGTGTAGACACCTAAAATTGTCCTTTAATTAAATATTTATTTAATTGTTTTAGCCTTGTGTCCTCTATTAATTAAATTAAAAATATTTATTTATTTAATTAATTAATTAGCCTCTTCCACTATTAATTAAATAAATATTTTAATTTGTTTAATTAATTCACTCAACCTCTTCTTTCTATTTAAATAAATATTTATTATTTATTTGATCTCACCTCCTCTCCTAAATTAAATAAATATTTAATTTATCAAGTATTTCCTCTATAAATTAAATAAATACTTTAATTTAAATATAATTAATTCAAATACATTTTTCTTTGTATCCACATGACAACACATCTATCTAAATTACCTACTCTTTATTCTTATCCCTTCATTTCAAATTAACCTCTTAATCTTATTCATTCTCATATTTTACCTTTCCACCTCTTAATCTTCTCCCTTCATCTCTACAAGCCATCAAATATTATTGACTCTCTTTCATCTATGTGATCATGGTCATTCATCCATCAACCTATTAATCCAAACCCTCCATTTTTAGGATGTTACTTATAAAAGAGACTTCCTCCTCTCCACTCATCATCTTTTATTCAAGAACACTTACATTCTGTCAAAATCATTCTAGCATACATCATCACATCATCTTTGCAGTCATAGCTCTATACATCATCACAACCACATACATTCTTCCTTGAGCTCTTGTGCAAGTGCAACACAAATCTGAGAGCAACCATATCAAATACAATATCAGAGAGGATATAAAAATAATGGAGACAAGCCTATTTTGCATGTGACGGTATATATTTATTTATATTATGTTATTTGCATGCATTTGTAGTTATCTATTGATTATTTGTGAAATGCATTTACAGAACTATGTTAGTGGTTGGACCTTAGTTATGGTTTACAAATAGATTCAAAATTAAACATAAATAATTTCGCATGCTCAGTGGGAATTGGATTTCTATTGGATCTATATCTTAGCAAGTTTTTCTAACATTGTACTGTTGTTTTGTTACTATTTACTAAGTTGTCATTAGTTTTATGTCCAAAGTCATTCTATATACTCTAGTCAGTTATTAGTACTGAAATATTCAGTCGGTAAGCACAGAGCAACCGGTTACAGAAGTTACAAGTCATAAAGTTTAGTATACACTGAGTTGTCTACCGAGTAACGTTCTATGACTACCGAGCAGCAAAGATGGTATACCGAGTTAATACACACCGAGTGAAACGTGTTACCAGATTCATTGAACCTAGACACATATGAGAAACATGTTACAAAGATCGAGGAACAAGAACCCGTTAACACATTGGAAATTGCACTTATAGAATTTATATGATTTTGTGGACATCTATCCAATGAAATAATTTTGTATGGTTATTCATTTAATGAATCATGTTTGTAAGATCGAAGCATGAACAAGATCACTGTTACAAGAGATCTATTTATACAGCATGAAATGAGGACCAAAGATATGTGTGTGAAGCAAGACATATGTGGAAAGCAAAATCATGGGAAAGCACTGAGTGTTATGACTATTATGATTGACAGAGATACACAGAGGTCACTGAGAAGGATTACATAGAACAGTCAAGGAACAGAGTAAACAGAAAGGTTTACCGAGTTAATTTATGATTTACCGAGGTATGCTATAAGCAAGGTAATTTCATTTTGAGCACATAGAATCTGCTATAACATTTCAGATGTGAAGTTGCAGATATTTTGTAAGATTTTGATTGTAATATTTTGAGTTGTAAGAGAAACCTTTAACAGGGTAAAAGACTCTAACAAAGTCTATAAATTGTAAAGCCTTTAACCAAGTACAGCATTTTAGTATAAGTGTTGTAAAATACTTTAGCAAGGTACATCTAAAGATCTTGATACTCCTAACAGGGTAAGCTATCAGAAATAGCTAAACATGTAGCTCTAACCGAGCAACCTTTATTATTGCAGTAGTGAAGTTGTGGGTGCCATCCCCACCTTAGTTTTTCTCTCTAACAAGGAGTTTCTACGTAACCAAAATATATGTGTTATGGAGTGAATCATGTATGATTGTTATTTATTTGTTTTAGCTTTATATTATGTTATAGTAGTTTTTGGTTTATGCTTAACAGTAAAGTTATTGTTGAAGAAAAGATTTGAAGTACTGATTCACCCCTCCCCTCTCAGTACATTAGCTTTCCATATTGGACCTAACAATTGGTATCAAAGCTTGAATCTTGGAAAAGGGTTTAACTGCCTAAAGAGAAAGATCTTATCAATGGAAGGCTACAAACAATCTTGGAGAACTGTAAATCTTCAAAATGAATTGGATCATGTCAATCAAGTGATTGCTGACATGCAGAAATAAATGCAAAAATCTCTGAAAGTTAGAAGAAGATTGGTTGATGATTTGCAGAACTCTCAAGAGCTGGTGGAACAAATTGAGACATCATCTGAGAATAGTATATCTGAAGAGACTAAAGAAATGATTGGAGCATTGAAAGAAAAGAACAAAGCATTGACTGATTAGCTAAAAGCAATGAAAAGAGAACATGAACATTTCAGCACACAGATGATTGAAAATCTTGATGCATTGAGGATAGCCGAGGATAAATTAAGAGATCTAGAAAGAGAAAAACAACAGCTTGAAGCATTAGTATCTGAAAAGAATGTTGAAATCACAAGGTTGACTAGAATTCAACAAAATCTGTCAAATCAATTGGGTTATGCACATCATGAAGCAAATCTGAAAGATGATGAAAATCAAGCATTGAAACTTGAAATATCAAGATTGACTGATGAACTTGAAGTAGAAAAGAAGTCAAAAGAAACACTAAAGAAAAGTTATGAAGCATCAAGGATGTTGGATGAGCAACTAACTACAAGAAGACACAACAAAGATGTAGGACTCAGTTACAGAGGAAAAGACTCTACCGAGAAGGGAATCCACACTACCGAGAGAGGAGAATCATCAAAGCAAGTTGGAAACAAGAAGAACATCAAAGGAAAGAAGCCTATTTGCAACTACTATGGAAAACAAGGACATACTGCCAACATGTGCCAAATCAGAAAAGGTAAGCAACTGAATGTCACTAGGTCTAATGGTTATTGTTACAATTGCAATAAATATGGTCACACTTCAACCAATGTAGGACAAAGTCTGCTAGCAACTATCAGAAGGCAAAATTGAAAGGGTTTTGTAAAAACTGCAATAGATATGGACATAGTATCGAGAAGTGTTGGTTTAAGCAGAAAAACTATATGTGGTCTTCACACCGAGCAAATGCTAGAAGTTACCTAACTCACACAGATATCAACCAACAGTATACTATAGTACCATGGGATTACAATACAAGGATATGGTGTGAATGTTGTGGAAGATATGGACATATAAGTGCCAACTACTTTATAAAGTTTGGAATGAACAACTGAAGATCATGGAGAAATCCTGGTATGGCATGTTTTCATTGTCACAAAGTTGGACACTTGGCTAGAGATTGCAGAGATCAACCTAGAGGAGATATTGAAGAAATAAAAAGCAAATTCTAGATGATTTGGAAAAAGAAAGAAATTGTGTCAAATGAAGAAAGCACCTTACCTATCGAGTTAGGTGCATCTATTCCAAATTAATCGGTAAAGGTATGAAGGGACTGCATTCTCTCAAGGTTAAATCTTAACAGTTCCTATTTTATCATGTACTTAATTCAAAATCTACATAGCTAAGATGCATTAGCAAGTTTGAAATTTTATCAAGTCTTTTGGAGCACTAGAGAACTCGATAAATGCAGGAAGTTTGTTTGCTCGGTGAAAGCATAAAAAGGAAGGTAAATTGATTTAGTGGAACTAAGTGCATTTAATATTTTCTGACCTAACTACATGGAGCCCGATAAGGTAAAATATGTACTTAAAGCTTTTGCGCAGTCATTTTACACTTACCAAGTTTTCAGAAAGCAGAGCGAAGCAATTCAAGGCCATCAAATCTCTTTCGAAGCAAAATTCAAGGTATTTATATCAATCACAACACATTGTCAAGCAAGTTAACCAATCATATCAGTTGTGAATATCTGTTTTATATTTACTAAGTGGAAAGCATCTACTGGTTAAAAGTTTTCAAACCCTAAGGCTCTTTCGTTAGTGATTATCCAAAGTTTGAAATGGCTCCTAAGATTCAGAAACCCATTGTTGTTGAGAACATTAAGAAGCCCTTACTGAAATACTCTCTACCTCCCAAAGTAGCATCTGAACCGGATGATAAAACTACATTTTCACTTATTCCAAATAGGGTTTTATTAGTTGAGGATGTCAAATTCTTCACTAAGTGTCATGTTGAGGAACTAGGTCACACGGAGATCAAGGACATGTATGATGAATTGTGTACCGATCAGAAACTGGATAGCAAGTTTGAACATATTAAAGTCAAGGGATTGACCGAAGCCCTAACCTACCTGTGAGTCTTCAAACCCCAATGGGTTAAATTTGTTTTGAGCAGAGTTCATGATGACTTTATGTGGTTAGAGGAGAAACCATTCAAAATCACCAAGGAAATCATCCACCTAATCACCGGTTACCCTATTTTTTACCATGCCCGAGCTCAGAAAATGATTTCACAGAAAGAATTGATCACTTTAACCAGAGTTGAATCTAATTGCAGAGGTCTGAAACTGAACAATGTCATAGATGCAGAGCTGAAGTTTGCAATTAGAGTCATAGGTTATTGTTTCTTTCAATCGGCAAGGGAAAACAGTGTACCCTATGCTGTTGTTGATTTAGCCTATAAAATTGTGAACAAAGGTATGAAGATTGATCTATGTGAAGTGTTGTTGAAAAATCTATTTGAAAATCTCAACACCATAAGGAAGCCGAAGAAGAACAACTCGGCAAACACACTGAAGTTTGGATCACTTTTAGTATGCATGTTTTTCTATTTTGAGAAATTATTTCCATCAGTTGGTAATGTAGTTTGGGAGCTACACTGACCAATCACCCATCAAATCAATGACTTCATCAAATAGCTAGGTGATAACTTCAATGAGATTATGGATGATTATTTTAGCAAGTTTCAAGAAAAGATGCATAACAGGCACAGGATACCACCCCAGTTAGTGGATAAATATAAGGACAATATATGTTTTGAAGTGGACACCGACTACTGCTATGTCAATGCGGTAGAACCAAGAACTCAATCTTTGCCACCTATTGGTTATGAGATTTATTTTGACATTACACAGTAGTAGATAGATGCCTTTCTTGCACTACCAAGGCATGCTACCGAGATCAGATATGGTACATATGAAGAAGTTAAAGAAAAAGTCAAAATGAGCATTGTAGTACCAAAGGCTACAAGGAAAGCAACAAAAATGATTAAAGCATTAACGAAGAAATTTGGAGAAGGTTCTTCCTCCACTCCTATCAAGAGCATTCAAGTCATCACCGAGGAGGAATCTGAAGCCCAAGAAGCAGCTATTACATTGAGCACCAAGTTGCCAAAAGGGAAAATTTTGAAAAGGAAGAAACAGGATACATCACAGATATCACCGACTCCTCTAGTGAAGCACCCCAATACTAGATCATCTGCAATGTCACCGTGTAAGAAGCAGAAAAATGTTGCAGTGCCTAAGGTAACAAAATCTTATAAGAAATCTACTTGGAGACTTATTTTGAATAAAGAGTCAAGTGACACCAAATCTGAAGACAAATAAAAATTTCAGATTGTCAAAAGCACAAAGGAAAATGTACATAGTGTTGATAATTTTTGTGCAAATCTGAAACAATATGGTGGATTTGGAGCATTCAGATATGTAAAATATGACTCCAGATCTGATGCAGAAAAGAGACAAATAGAAGAAACTGTAATCTGCACTCTTCTAAAATTTCAATTGGTCCCATTGGAAGTAACTAATTCTCTTCCAAAAGCATTGTACTTACACATTGATAACAGGTGGAAATATGCTATGGACTCCGAAAAGAAGATGAGAGAAAGAAGTCTGGTACATCTCTTTCCAGACATGTCGATAGATGAGATAAGTCAACATCTAAAAAACTACCACACAAACTTCCTGGCCAAGCAAAGAGCCCTGAAATTGATGAATGGCCTCTATCTTGATGTAGAGAACAAGACAAAAGAAAAATGGCAAGAAATTTTTCAAATCAAGAGTGTTGATGAGCAACGTAAGTTGAAATAGTTGATATCACTGAACAAGATCCCACTAAAACTATACAACCTGATGAGGATGTCATGGATACCGAGGTACAGGAATAGGAAATGATAGAAGGGAATGCTTATGCCAAACTGGTATCAAGTGAGCTAGTTTTGGAACAAGTCAAGTCCTATCCTCTGGTAAGTCAACATGTTTCAACCAAGACACCTCAGGATACTGAACAAGGAAAAGGGTCACCAGTCTACAGAAGGAGAAGCTACTTCTCAAGCCACCGAGAAACAGACTTCTCAAGCCCCTTCAAGTACTGACAATGTTACAACTGAGACCCTGAGCAAGGATTCACCGAAGGCTACATCTAAGGCTAAAGAAATTGACAAAAGTGTTGCCTCTACTGAGCAACCTACCAAGGGTGAACAAGCCTCCCAAGCCATTGTATTAGTTCAACCGGTGAAAGCCTCCTCCTCTAAAGAAAAGAAAATGAAAAAGCATAGTTTCAAGTTAGATTTTTCAAAACCAATTATGTTGCCGAATGTAGACATATCCAAATTAAAAGGGCAAGCACTTATTGAATTCGGTGAACTATGCAAAGCCAAAGTGGAACAAGAGAAACAAATGGCTATACAAAAGAAAAATAGAGTACTTCAGAAGGTTAAAGCATTATTAACAGATATGTTACCTGAAGCTACAGTGACAAAAGATGCAGCCATCCATATTCAACTAGATGAACTCCTCAATCAGATCGAGACATCTGGAGTAGACGCATCTGAATACCTGAGCAAATTGAAGGACAAAGAGCTCACTGCAAAAATGATTGAAGAGGTACAGAAAGTCATTGCTATCGGTAAAGTAAAACTTGTCAAATTTATTGCTGAGTTGTCCCCTCAACTCAAGCACATTCTTTATTTATTTCAGAAACTCTGTACATTTTCTTTATTCATTAAAGATATCAAGAATAAAATAGAAGTGATTGAGAAAGAGATCACTGATCTCTCCAATAAATTGACCACTGAACCAAATTCTATTCAGAATTTCCATACCAAGTTACAAACGCTCATGGCTCAACAATTGGAACTTAGGAATGAAGAGCACAAAATAAGGATGGACATTATGACTCTTCAAACCTTATTCATTCCACACTTGTCCTCCATCCAAGAATAGATCAACAAGGCTACCTCCTTATCCACTCAACAAGAGGGAAGCACTTTAGATGGTTTGATTTCACTGTTAGCTGATATTATAGCTCAAAATTCACTCATGGATAGTGTCAAGGATTCACTCTCTGCTGCTCTCACTGATGCAAGAACAAAGTATAAATCCATTTTTGATCAGTTGCCTCCACTGAATGGTAACCAGTTTTGATGTTTGTCAAAAAGGGGGAGTATAGTGTATTACAAGAGGAGCAGATCAGCATATTTGAGTATATAGATAATTTTGATAAGGGGAGCAGTGATCACCGAGCAATGAACCGAGCAGTGAATACAGAATATTGATCACAACGCATGCATAATCAGAGTTATGTATAGTATTTTGATAAGGGGAGTATATCTGAGTATACTATTTTATTGACAATTGTATATACTGTCAGTTTAGTCAAATTTTGTAAGTATATAGATTTTTTGAGTTATGACTTTGAAAGAAGTTTTGTCAAATGTTTCAAAACTAATGTCAAAAGGGGAGATTGTCACTATTTACTAAGTTGTCATTAGTTTTATGTCCAAAGTCATTCTATATACTCTAGTCATTTATTACTACAGAAATATTCAGTCGGTAAGCACAGAGTAGTCGGTTACAGAAGTTACAAGTCACAAAGTTTAGTATACACTGAGTTGTCTACCGAGTAACGTTCTATGACTACCGAGCAGAAAAGATGGTATACCGAGTTAATACACACCGAGTGAAACGTGTTACCAGATTCATTGAACCTAGACACATATGGGAAACGTGTTACAAAGATCGAGGAACAAGAAACCGTTAACACATTGGAAATTGCACTTATAGAATTTATATGATTTTGTGGACATCTATCCAATGAAATAATTTTGTATGGTTATTCATTTAATGAATCATGTTTGTAAGATCGAAGCATGAAAAAGATCACCATTAAAAGAGATATATTTGTACAGCATGAATTAAGGATCAAAGATATGTGTGTGAAGCAAGACATATGTGAAAAGCAAAATCATGGGAAAGCACTGAGTGTTATGACTATTATGATTGACAAAGATACACAGAGGTCACCGAGAAGGATTTCAGAGAACAGTCAAGGAAAAGAGTAAACAGAAAGGTTTGCCGAGTTAATTTATGATTTACCGAGGTATGCTATAAGCAAGGTAATTTCATTTTGAGCACATAGAATCTGCTATAACATTTTAGATGTGAAGTTGCAGATATTTTGTAAGATTTTGATTGTAATATTTTGAGTTGTAAGAGAAACCTTTAACAGGGTAAAAGACTCTAACAAAGTCTATAAATTGTAAAGCCTTTAACCAAGTACAGCATTTTAGTATAAGTGTTGTAAAATCCTTTAGCAAGGTAGATCTAAAGATCTTGATACTCCTAATAGGGTAAGCTATCAGAAATAGCTAAACATGTAGCTCTAACCGAGCAACCTTTATTATTGTAGTAGTGAAGTTGTGGGTGCCATCCCCACCGCAGTTTTTCTCTCTAACAAGGAGTTTCTGCGTAACCAAAATATATGTGTTATGGAGTGAATCATGTATGATTGTTATTTATTTGTTTTAGCATTATATTGTGTTACAACAGTTTTTGGTTTATGCTTAACAGTAAAGTTATTGTTGAAGAAAAGATTTGAAGTACGGATTCACCCCTCCCCTCTCAGTACATTAGCTTTCCATATTGGACCTAATAGTTGGACCTTAGTTATGGTTTACAAATATATTCAAAATTAAACATAAATAATTTGGCATGCTCGGTGGGAATTGGATCTCTATTGGATCTATATCTTTGCAAGTTTTTCTAACATTGTATTGTTGTTTTGTGCAAAAATTTGGAGACTAGCATTTTGCAGCTAGGGTTGGAGACACAAGCTTAGGGTTTGAAAATATTTGATAATATATCTCCAATGGCTGTTAATTTTTGCACAAAACTTTTATTGTATGTTGAGGATGGTATAAGGAGCTCTCACTCCAAAAATCGGATTTTTTGGATTAGCTTTGAGCAATTTATATTTTGTTTATGATTTTTCATGAAAATTAAACTATAAGAGAAAATTAGTGATTTTTTTAATTTTCTTATATTTATAGAAATAAATAATAATTCTAAGGGGGGTTTTTTCTTTGTGTTTTTTATTTTGATGAAAAATAATTATCAAAAAATCATCTTTGAAAACTAGGGCTTTGCAACGATTTGATCAAATCTCTCAAATGACTATGATTTTTTGTACAAAACATTTTTTGTAGATTGGGGATGGTATAAGGAACTCTCAGCGTAAAAATAATATTTTTGAGTGATGTATAATTTAATATGAGTTTTAATAAATAATTAAAATCTCAAAGCAAATCAGCAATTTTTTAAAATTTTCTTATATTTCTAGAAAGGTCATAGAATTATAAGGAGGGTCTATTCTTTAAGTGTTTAATTTTGATGAAAAATAATTAGCAAAAAAATAGATCTTTAAAAATTAGAGATTTTCAATAAATTTACTCTCTAGGTCTCAAATCAAGGAGTTTTTCTATTGCTTGAGGAAATGAGTCGAGAAGCTACATTCAAAGGAGATTTTTAGATGCTATGATTTTGATGACATATAATTTTTTATTAAAATCATCTTTGTATCTTGCCCTAAGGAAATGAGTCTCATCCTACTTGTCCTTTGTATCTTGTCCTAAGGTAGTGAGTCTCAGCCTAAAAGTCCTTTGTATTTTTCCCTAAGGTAGTAAACCTCATCATGCATTTCCTTCTAGGATCAGTGATATTCCTTGGCAGTGGGCCTAAAAGAAACATTTTAATATTTGTTTCATGTAGTGTGAGTTAACTCTCACTGTGGTTTTTCCCTTCTTGGAATTTCCATGTAAATCTGGTGTTATGTTGTGCATGTGTCTTCATTCCACAGGTGCTTCACTTAGTGAACCTGGGTTATAGCATGTGCGTACATGGCATACTAAAAAATTCCCTAAAATCCTTTTTTTTCACCCCCTCCCAGTACACAGGCCGAATTAAAAGCCCCCCATTTTCACCAAATATTGCATTTTTCATAGCCTACATTTAAAATCCCCCTATTTTAATTGATAGGCAATATATTGTACCATCATTTTTGGGATATTAATCCACCAATATGAATGCACGTCATATAATATTTCCTAGCCAGTGAATCCCCTATGATTCCTTGTTTTATCTTTCATTATTGCTAATTAGTTTAAGGTCTTTTGGGATTAAAATTGTGCTATAAATTTTTAAGATTTGATCAAGGCTGATTCAACTCCCCAACCCTCTCAATCTTGGGGTGTGTTCAACATGTTTATGGGGTGGTAAAAATAGAAAATGTATGACAAGAAATTATTGGTTGACAATCTTGTGATTCCTCATTTGATGTATTGTCACTTTCTAATATCAGTTCCTCCTTGTCATATTCACTCAAACCTTCAATATAGAATAGTTTATTTTCACTATGTTTATGTCCTTGAATCTTTTCTATCAAAATGGAAACATGGTCATTTTTCTTTATACTCCTCAATTTGTGCTGGAGTCAACCTAGTGGGTTTAGGTAATGAGTGTGTAGGAGAGATTTTTCCTTTTATGTTTTCAATCCCTTGTCACCTATTATCAAAATCTTCTCTTCAACTTTTCTTGTGACACATCTTGTGGTTGGAACAAACACACCTCATATTTTATGTGTTCCTTTAACCATTCAAGAAATCATTCCTTCAAATTTTCCTCTATAACATTATCCACTCTTAGAGAGAAGGCTCTAAATTATTGCATATAATCCTTAACAAAACTTCTTTTCTTTAATTTAGTCAGGTGGAAAAAGTAGAGCTGACCAAAATTATATCCATAATGGGCAAATAGTTCCTCTTGACAAAATGACCAAGTGACCACACAACCCTTCTTTCTTTTCTCATCACATAGCCAACAATACCAAATAAATTGGTCAAGTTCTAAGTATAATGAAACCATGGCCACCTTTTTTTGACTTAGAACATGGTGAAGGTCAAATAACTTCTCCATTTGGCAAAGGGAATTAGTTGGATTATTTCTATCAAATTTTCTCATATCCAACTTGGTTATGAATTGCCTAGAAATATGATTATTAAAAATATGTGCCTTCTTGATATTTGATTGAAACCTACAAAATCATGTCCCATAAGAGAATTATCTTCCATCTTATTTGAACATTCTTCTCCCTTATACCGCATCCTTTGAATAATAATTTCCAACTTCCCTAAGAAAAATATTCATCTCCCTTTCCAATTTTCCTGATAAGTCATTCATGTCCCTTCCCAACTTCTCTGATATGTCATTCATGTCTCTTCCAAACTTCCCTAATAAGTAATCGAATTTCCTTCATATTAGAAATTTCTTCATTCACCTCCTTCCTTATTGAAGTAATATCACCTTTGACTTTGTTTATCTCTTCACTAGAGATAATATCCTCAATTTCTACATCATCATTATTGAGAGATTTCCCCATTCTTTATACCTCTTGTTGATGAACCCATCATGATGGAAAATGATAATTTTACAATAAGTCACATAAATTAAATCTAAATTATCTATAAAAAAATTGTAACTTAATAGGGTCAATATCACTTAGAAAAATCTCCACAAAATTTGTAGAATTGTAGCCTTGAAATTGAATTTATTAGAAACCCTATTTTTACAATATATCACTTATTTATACTACAGTGTCTCTAAAAATAGTTTTGTAGAATCTTCAACGAACTCCCCAAAAACCTTTTAACAGTTAGGAAGAAATGCACTCATATGTTCTTTACAAAAACTTAGGGTAGAAACCCTAATTCTACAATAACTTGCTCAATTCTACTTAAATTTCTCTAAAATTTGAATCAAGAATGTACTTTAATATGTTCTTTAGAAACAATTTAAAATCCAAAAAAAAATCACACAAGTTTGAAAGATTTTTCGATTTTCAAAATGACCTCCAATTTTGAAAAAAAAAGTCATGCCTTCACGATGCCAAGATCATGCTCTGATACCATTCGTAATGAAAAAATAGCTTGCAAAAATAAGGAAGATAATATAAAATATGTTGAGAATAATTAATAATAGCATAAATTAATAAGACACTTCAAGGGGAAAACCTTCAAATATCTCTAATGAGAACACACTCCCAATATGATGATAAAGTAAGACTAGCTACCTCTTATATTTATCCTATTTATGCCTAAGATATCACCCAAGCTAACCTAAATATGACTATATAGGACTAAGAATGACCTAACTAACTAAATAGCATTGTGATAATGATAACATGATATAATTAGGGGTTAAGGTAGTCACAAGCCAACTACTCATAACCATATGTATACTCTAGGATTAAGGGTGTAGCACAAGGTCTCCCCAAAATAAAATGGTAGGCATCCATCAGCATAATATCACACAACACTTCATCCCTCTATGACCCAATGTGAAAATCGACAAGGCATTATTCACTTACAAATATTTTATGATCATCTTGAATCCAAGCAACCTAGTATTGGTTTAGATGTTTCATCCTCTTTAGGTTCACCTTTCAGACAATCTCTTCCAAGACCAAATTATTTGTGCCATTATAGTTTTGAGGATGACATTACAACATTTGCCTCCTAACTTGCACCTTGTTTGACATAGGCTCTTTCTTACAGTAAATTTCTCCTTGACCTCTATCTGCAGCAAGGCTCTCCTCATGACCAATTACTCTCCTCTTTTTGTATGTCACATGACCTAGATGATTTAGCATGTTCTTCCTTAGTGTATGTTGTTCAAGCTATGGGCTCCACGCTTCTTTGCACTTCCTTGGTAAAATTCAAAAGCACAATGTCTTATCTCATGGCACTTAAATCAACTTCCCCGAAATGGTCCTCAATCAAATATTCTTTCATTCCTCTAGTATCCATCATCACAACAATAGTCTTCTTCTTCCCTTTGGATGTGGTAGATTTCTTGCTAGGTTTTCTCTCCTTCTAATAAGGGCTCAACCCTTTCTTTGGTTTAGTGTATGACCTCTTCTCATTGTATTTGACTAGCCTTCTAGATCTCTTGATTCTTGTTTCCCTACATCCACACTTTCACCTAGCTATCTTTTCATCAACCTTTAGTGAAAACCGGTAGGCTTCCTCCATGGTGGTCATCTAGACCAGACTTAATTCCTCTCCAATGTCGGCTTTGAGACCATTTATGTACCATGCTACTTTCTCCCTTCTGGATTCACTATGTCTAGTCCTTATGATCATTTTATGGAACTCCTTGGTGTACTCATTCATTTTCTTCCTTCTTTGTCACAAAATGTGAAGTTTCTTCAGCATCTCCAACTTATAGTCAGCCAAGCTATGAATTAACTCTTTAGTTTCACCACCATCCTTTCCCATTATGTGATCCACTTCATTCCTCTCTAGTTCCTATCCAATTGTATCTCCTTCCACCAAATAGCAGCATGTCCCTTTAGTTTAGTTTTATCAAATCTAAATTTCTTTGGATCCTCAACCTCTTCATATTTAAAGTACTCCTCCCATCTCATTTATCCAATAAATCACTTCCTTTGGATTCAAACAGTTGGCATAGCTGGGAATTTTTATTCTTAGCCTCTTCCCAATTCTGGCAATATAGCCTCTTCCCAATTCTGGCAATAACCTTCATCATCTTGATCTAATTTGATTCTTCTTCTTTTTGGATTTCCTCATCCTACTCTTGTATCTTTGATTCCTCATCATCATTGTCCTCCTTTTCTCTAGGGTTTATTCGCTTTCTCCTATGCTCCTCCATAATATCCAGCTAATTTTTCATGGCTCTCATCATGTCCACCATCTCCTCTACCCTTCCATTGACATTTTTCATGACTGGCATCCTCCTTAGTGGCATCTTTTCTTCTTATTATGTAAGATTACCTTAAGTCGATGGTCTAGCCACATCAAGGTCCTCCAAAAATACATGTTCCCAATGGGTTCAATCCTTGCTATAATACCACTTGATATAGTCAACGACATTAATTGATCAAAAAGAGTTCATTCATGGTCGTAAGCCCTCAATATGCAAATTTCATTAGGCCCCATTGGCTCTGCATGCAAGCACACAAGGCACCATGGGCTTATTACAAAGACAAATGTAAAAAATGTCTTTAGGATCCTAATTCTGTAACTCCTAACTCCCTAACTATGAAAGATACTTTCTAATAACTTTAGAAGGTGATTAAATGCTAGCTCCAAGTACTATAAGTGATCTTTGTCGGCCTTAGTTAGGTCCCAAGTACTATATCTAATAAAATGTGTAGGTCGGCTCTAGAAGGTTGAAAATTCCCAAGACTCAATGTGGAGGGGTGCGGATCCAACTGAGGGTTGTCTTGCCCCATATCTGTCATGTAATGTGTCATGTAAAATCCACAAGGTTTGAAGAATTTTTGAATGCTACCTCCTTTGGGTCTAGTCCCAAGTTGCTTGACAAGGCAGAATTCTAGTGAAGTGATCTATTGAACGGTAAGTCCCTAGGTTCCGCCACCTTGTAATGTCATAGTAGAGTTGTTATGCTACCTTTATTCCATTCTGCAAGGAAAATGTATTTGATATGATATGATTCATTCAAGTTCTCCAAGATTATCTTGCATCATATACAATCCAACAACTAAAAAATTTACAATCAATAGAGTTGTGTAGCTCATAAAAGATGAAGCATGCGAAGTTTGGAAAAAATAGTCAATATAATAGCCAACAGACCACAAAAAGATGGAGAAGAACTAATACCAGCAGATGCTCCTACAACACCCATTCAAGCTCAACCAAGTGTCAAATGATACCTTCATCAAGCATAAGGACAATCCCACACACTCAAGAAAATACTTCATCAAATGTGCAACAAACACCATCTCAAATTAGTATTCTTAGTGTTGGACTATTAAGTCCACATTCTACAAGTTCAAGTACAAGTGGCATATCAAACCCCACACTAGGAAGCTTCAGGAGACAAAAATTCAAAAGTATGAGAGACATCTATGAGAAAAATGAAGCTGAAAACAATGTAGGTTTGACTTCTATTATTTCCTTATATTCACATGTAGATGATCCAATTCATTTGGAAGAAGCAATTAAAGAATAAAAATGGTTACATGTAATGGATGAAAAAATAGATGCTTTAAAAAAGAACAAAACATGGGAGTTAGTGAATCTTCCACAAGGAAAAAAGTGAGAGGAGTGAAGTGGGCTTACAGTGAAATACAAAATCATAAAGAAATTCTTGTAGCCAAAGGTTATTCACAACAAATAGGGGTAGGCTACAATGAGACATTTTTACTAGTAACCCATTTTGACACTGTGATGATAATATTAGCCATAGAAACTCAAAACAAGTGGGCATTATATCAAATGGATGTGAAATCAGCATTCTTGAATGGTTTCTTAGAAGAAGAAGTCTATGTGGAGTAGCCACTTGGTTATGATATTTTGGGGCATAAAAAACAATGTTTACAAACTCAAGAAGATACTCTATGAACACAAGAAAGCCCTAAGAGCATGGAATAATAGAATTTATAGTTATGTTTTACAAAATGGTTTTAAAAGGTGCAATAGTGAACCTACTTTGTATAACAAAATGAATGAGAAAGGTGAGATTACAATTATTCTCTTTTAAGTTGATGACTTGATATTCATGGTTGATCTATCAATTGACATGTTCAAATCAGCTTTGAAAAAAGAATTTTAGATGACTGATTTGGGTTTAATGAGTTACTTTCTTGCCATTGAAGTAAATCAAAATGAAAAGTGTATATTTGTTTCACAATAAAAGTAAGTAAATGGCATTTTGAAGAGGTTTAACATGATGAATTGCAAACCATCCCCAACACCAATTGTGATAGGTTTGAAATTGAGCAAAGATGAAAAAGGATATGATGTAAATCCAATTTTGTACAAAAAAACTTGTTGACCTAGTCTAATGTATTTAAAAACCACAAGGCCAAACATAATATTTTTAGCTAGCTTCATTTCAAGGTTCATGGAGTCTCGAAAAGTCTATCATTGGAAAGAAGGGGAAAAAAATAAAATATATTAATGGAACAAAGAACTATGGAATTCGCTACTCAAGGTCAAGTGATTTCAAGCTAATAATATACACTAACAAAATGTACGGGTAGTATAGAAGATACGAAGAGCACTTCCGGCTATATTTTTTATTTTAGATCAGGTGTAGTATCATGTGCTTCAAAGAAACAACCAATTGTCACTCTCTCATCTACTGAGATAGAGTATGTAGCAGCTACAGAGACAGCATGTTGATCAGGAAATATAGCGGAGAAGAATATTAAAAGAATTGAAGAATGAACAACAAGAGGCAACAAAGATTTATTTTGACAACTTAACTATAACATTATCAAAAAACCCATTTTTTCATAAAACGATTACACACATTGATGCAAGATATCATTTCATTAGAGAACTAGTAAATAATGGAAAAATATTTATGCATTTTCCTGTAACCATGGTGCCATTTCTTTTTGAAGTATTTTGTCATCCAGTTCACATATCTCAGATTAGTTTTCTGTCACTCTGTATGGAGATCGCTTACAGACTTTCTATTGATAGTTTGGCCTTGTAATACTGTTTATTTTGATATGTTTGTAAGGGAATGAAACGAAATTGTTTTGTCGTTAACGCATTGGTGACACCGTCCATTGGAGGACATCGCATTGTAGCTGCAAGAGAATTTTGTATATTTTTAAAAAAAATTATATTTCTTGTGTGAATGAATCGAAAGAATTCCGTAGTGATAGAAATATGTATATCTTAAAAATCAGATGACTAAAGAATCAGTCGAAGATTTGGGTCAAATTTTATTGGAAGATTTCAATCATTCCAAGACTTGGACGTTTAAAAAGTGATGTATATTTTTTAACAAATCATATAAAAAAATTATTTTCAAAAGATTTTCCATCTCTTATCATTTAAACTTTATAATATTAAATGTTCGATAATTTTAAATATATATTTAAATTTTTAATTATTATCTAATTACATTATTATATTTTAATGATTAATTCTATTTAATATCATTAATAAATAATAAATTAATGTTACTAAGATATTTTAAAATTCTATTTAGTTATTATATAATAGATAATAAATTAATTTAATATTATTTTTATTAATTTGATATTATATTTAAATTATAGAAATAATAATCTTAATTTAATAATTAAGTTTGTAGTAATGTATAAATATAATAGAATAATTTAAAATAAATTAAATTTAATATGATCTTTGGATAGAAAACTAAAACTAATGTTAATTCATTTTAGAATGTGATCATCACACAAAGTTATTAGAAGGGTGTGAGGTTTCATGGACCTTAGGGGAACTTGACCTCATAATATATCAATATTCAAAAACATGTAATCAAAATAGTATATTCATAGTCTTAAGGTTGTATGTGAAACTAAACCAAAGAAATTATGCATATAAAGAATATAATAGTAAAATGTAATTTAAAGACTCCTAAAGGTGACAGACAACTACAAACAAAAAAAGCAAGAAAGAAAATACAATCGATCACTTGTAACGAAGTCAAACCAACAAATATTTTGTAACTTCATACATAATTCAATGAAAAATGACATGTCCTATGCAATTTTCAAGTATCTTCCTTTCTTGGCACTCTCCACTACAAAATCCAAATTACAAATTAGTGCATTTATGAATGACATGTCAAAGATCGTACTTGCAAATATTTAATGTTTTGATCCTTCAAATATCTTCTATCTTGACAAGTATAAGGGGATAAGAGTACTGAATGATATTTTATATGTGACCAAAATATAAAATGAGGTTATACACATTGATTAGAAATAATTAAATATTCTATTAAAATTGTTACATTGGTATAAAGGTTATTCAATGATATAGCCACCATATTAAGTGCCAACCTATGTAAACATCCTTATTGATGTGTCAATTCCAAATTGGTCCATGCATCTCCATATGGATATACTCATATACTTGCAAGATTTGAAAATCATACCTCTATCTCCTTGTCTCTCTCCCTATCCCTCCCTATTTCTTTATATTAATCCCTCTATTTACTGACCTATCTCTCTTTCTATCTTCCCCTCTCTCTTGTTCACATTTCCATCTATTTCTATCAATATGTCTATCTACCACTATCTTCCTATCTCTTTATCTCTCTTCATACCCCTCTTTATATCTTTATATTAACCTCTAAATATATATATCCCTATCCTCATCTCAATCCCCCTCTCTATATATTGAGCTATCTCTCCCTCTCTCCCTAATAATAAATATAATTGTAAGATTATTTTGATGTTTTATATTATTTTAATATATATTTATAAAAATATTATATAAGTTAAAATAATTTTGAGACAAAGAGGTGTCATTTCCTTTTTGGGCCCTTATATGTAAGGAATAAAAATATATTTTTCATATTTTAATATTTAAATATGTATCATTTGTAAATATAAAGTCATGTTTTCTCAAAAAAATTCTTGCATTTAAATTTATTTGTATTGACAGTTTATTAGCCAAATTTTATTATAGCTTATTTTAATCTAACATGATCCACACATAGAGAGCATTTGATATATTGGATTATGCCACTTAATGTCCTCTTCATTACAAATTTAAATCCTATCTTCTAAATGTTAAATTTACTGACCACAAACATACATTTACAGTCATTTTAAGGGTCATTTATACCTCTATATCTATTGATATAACTACCCCTATCTCCCTCTTCTCTCTCTCTCTCCCTCCCTATCTCCCTCCCTCATACTTTCTATCTCTATCTTTCTATCTCACTCTCTATGTCCCTCTTACTCATCTTTATCTCTTTCTATTCATCCATTTCTCTAGATCTCTTTATCTCTTAGTGTTGTTCCCCCCTTCTCTCTCTCTCTCTCTTCATCTCTATATATATCTTCATCTCCCCTATATCTCTAGAAATGTCTCTCCACATCCATCCATCTCTCTCCCTCTCTTTCTCCTCCTCTCCTCTTCATAGAACTCTATACCTATATTCCTTTATCTCTATATCTCAATATTTCTTCTTTCATCTCTTCCTCTATCTTTATCTCATTATCTCTCCATCTCCCTCTGCTGTTGTGAAATATGGATCGAAGAATAATGACAGTGATTCTGGAAGACTGATTGCAGTGAGTTATTGATCGTCTCCATCATTGAATCCGGTTTAAATACAAGAGGAAAGGTTGCCTACGTAGGGACATGTCCATATGTGGCACTTGCCATGTATGGACATGTCCCTACGGAGGCAACCGTTCATAACAATTAGTTTGTTTATGTTTAATTTCCAAACTGTATGCTCTGTTAATATATCACTCTCCAGATAATAACCGATTTACCATTAGTTAGATTCATGAGGGCTATATCTTAACACTCCCTCTTAGCAGGAGTGGATCTAAGTAATTTTCTTGGGAGCATATTCTGTCATGACTTCCAACACAATTTGGGACAACATTTAATATAGTCTTGTCATGACAATAAACTCAATATCATGATATCCGGCTCAGTCTGAGAGAATCACTTAAGAAGTCAATCATGAGATGATCACATACTTTAGGATCAAGATATCCGGCACAGTATGAGACAACAACTTAATGTAGTCAATCTTGACACTTGGTCAACTATTGTCAAGATCGTCACCTTGAAATAGTAATGTTAAACATAAGAAGATTGTCATCTTCTTGAACACAGTTAGAATATTGCAATATACATTTTATTTATTTATTCATGAACAAATTACACATGGTAGGAATTTCATCCTAATAATCTCAATTATAATCTAGTCATACCAAGTTTACTTCTAAAGTATTCTATCTTCAATCTTGCAAGTGGCTTGGTGAAGATATCAACATTTTGTTCTTCAGTACTGATGTACACTAGTTTTATGACGTTTCGATCTACCATATCTCTTATGTAGTGATAAGGGATCTCAATATGGTTGGATCGATTGTGAAAAACTGGATTTACTGAGAGCTTGATACAACTCTCATTATCACAGTGAATTATTGTTGAATTCAGAGTTTTTCCAAATAATCCAAATAATAACTTTCTTAGCAATACTGCTTCACGAGCTCCCATGGAGGCTGCCATATATTCTGCTTCAGTGGAGCTTTGTGCAACTATTGACTGTTTTCTGCTGAACCAAGATATCATAGCAGAACCAAGACTGAAGCAACACCCTGTAGTACTTTTACGGTCAGTGGTACTTCCGGCCCAATTAGAATCAGAATATCCTTCAAGTTGAATCTCAACATTTTCATACTTTAAGCCAAGTTCGATTGTGCCTCATAAATATCTTAGAATGTGTTTAGCAGCCATTAGATGTATCTTCTTAGGTTCACACATGAAGTGACTTAATACATTTGTAGCATAGCAGATATTAGGACGAGTATTTACCAAATACATGAGTGAACCGACGATTTGTCTATAGAGTGTGGGATCTGTAGGTTTTGAATCTTCTGCCTCAATTTTTAGCTTGTGCAAATTAGTTTCCATTGGTGTAGCTAATGGCTTACACTTCATCATCCCAAATGTAGTTAGAATATCTGTGGTGTACTTTCCTTGATTTAGGAAGATGTAGTTTTTCTTCTGCCATACTTCTAATCCCAGAAAATAATGTAGAAGCCCTAGATCCTTCATATCGAATTCTGCTGCCAGATCTTGCTTACATTTCTCAATGAGATTATCCTCTCCTATTATCAAAAGATCATCCATGTAAAGGACCAATATAATCATATTGCTATTCGAAGCCTTGAAGTAGATGTTGGGGTCTGCTAGGTTCTTGGAGTACCCTAGTTTGGAGAGATAGTTGTCTATCCTTGCATACCAGGCCCTAGGTGCTTATTTTAACCCATAGAGAGCTTTCTTTAGTTTACAAACATAGCAATTTTTATCACGTATGGTGAATCCTTCTAGTTGTTCTATATATACTTCTTCTTCAATTGAACTATTTAGGAAGGCAGTCTTTACGTCCATTTGGTGAATTTTTCATCCTTTGGATGCTGCAATTGCAATGATTGTTCTTACTGACGTATACCGGGAAACTGGGGAAAATGTCTCTTTATAATCAATTCCTGCTTTCTGAGAGAATCCCCTGGCCACAAAGCGAGCTTTATGTTTTTCAATGCTACCATCAGATGCATATTTGATCTTGAATAACCACTTGGATGAGACAATTGATTTGTCTTTTGGTCTAGACACTATATCCCAAACATCATTCTTTAGTATAGATTGATATTCTTCAACCATAGCATCTTTCCGAGCCTATTTTGATAAGGCTTCTTTGACATTTGTTGGTTCAAAATTTGTGAGTTCGGTTAGAAGTGCAGCATAACATTTTAGAGTTCTTGTTCTCTTATTTTCTTTGGAAATTTCATTCGGTTCTACATTATTCTCTTCAATCATTTTCCTTGCCCATAGAGGTCTTTTCTTGTTATTGAGTGTTTCAATATTTTCATCAACAAGAGGTTCAGAAGCTCTTATGATGTCCTCCCTCTCAGTGTCTAAAGGTTTGGAATTTTCTATGATATTCTCCCTCTCAATCTCATTTATGTGATCTTCTTCTTCTTTGTAATGTTATCATCCTCGGGTTCTTTGAGTGTAGTGTTTTCTTCAAACTTTACATCTCTACTTATCTCAACAGATTTTTTTCCTGGAATGTAAATGCGATATCCTTTAGTATTTTCACTATAGCCAATGAAGATACCTCTTTTTCTGGATGGTTCTAGTTTTGTCCTCTTTTCTTTAGGAACATGTATATATACGGGACAGCCAAATATCCTTAAATGACTTAAGTTTGGTTTGTTCCCTGTAAAAGCTTCTTCAAGAGTTATGTTTTGTAGAACTGAGTGCGGACATCTGTTTTGAATGTAGACTGTTGTATTTGAAGCTTCTGCCCAGAATGAAGTGTGTAAGTTTTGGTCTTGCATCATGGCTTTTGCTGCTTCAATTATGGTTCTGTTCTTTCTTTCTGCTACTCCATTCTGTTGTGGATTATATGGTATAGTATACTCCCTCTTAATCCCAATAGAATTACAAAAGTCTTTGAAGTTGTTAGATGTATATTCTCCCCCATTGTCGGATCTTAACACCTTAATTTTCTTCCCTGACTGGTTTTCTACTAGTGCCTTGAATTCTTTGAACTTAGATAGTACTTCATTTGAGTCTTTGCACTTTAGAAAATATATCAATGTTTTTTTAGAGTAGTCATCAACAAAGATTATGTAGTATAAGGATCCAGTTAGGGATGGTGTTGACATGGAACCACATAGGTCTGAGTGAATTAGTTCTAAAATAACTTTTGATTTGTGCTCGCTTGAGGGAAAAGAAACTTTCACATTCTTTCCCAAGGCACATCCTTTGCAAATGCCTGTGTGTTCAGATTTTAGTTGGGGCAGTCCTGAAGTAATCTTCTTTATCTTGGATAGAGCACTATATCTTAGGTGTCCTAATCTTTTGTGCCATTAATTCATTATTATTTGAAACTTCAAGATTTAGTGCTTCCTTTTGATCACTGCATAGTTTGTATAGGCTACCATCTCTTGAATCTACTGTTATGGCATTTTTTATATTTGTATTTTTAAGCTAGAGTAGAACTTTATCTTCATTGAAGGTAACCCGATATCCTTGATCAGCTAGGCTTGAGATTGAGACTAGATTTCTTTTTATTCTAGGTACAAACAGAATATCCTTTAATTGTAGAGATACTCCATTTCTTAGTTTGATAGTATAGGTCCCAATTCCTTTCACAAGATATATGGAGTTATCTCCAATAGTAACCTCTTCACTTGAGTGCCCGTTAAGTGTTTCAAACTGATTTCTGAATCCAGTTATATGCCTTGATGCTCCACTGTCTACGATCCAAGTGTTTTTATTTGTATTTATTTCGCTTGATAGGGCTAAGAAGAAGAGTGAGTTTTCTCCTTTGACTTCGGCTAGAGTAGCTTGTGTTTTCTTCCTTTATGGACAATTCCTGTGAGTGTGCCCATATTTGTCGCATTGGTAACACTGAATTTTAGACATATCTCTTTTCTGATGGTTTTTATTTCCTCTCTTCCATTTGGAGAACTTTTTCTTTTTGTTAAAGGTATTTGTATTAAGTGCTTGGATTTCTCCTTCTTTATTTGTCCCTAATCCTCTTGAGATTAGTCGAGATTCCTCTTGAATGCACTCATTCTTAAGTTGTTCAAATTTGGGTAAGGGGGGTGTTTTGCTAATACATTGAATGTAGGATTCCCATGAAATTGGTAATCCTCTTAGGGCTATGAGAGAGATTTCTTGATCATCTACCTCATTTCCAATAGTTTGTAATTGGTCTTTTACTTCAAATATCCTTGAAAAGTATGTAGATATTGTATCATCTTTATTCATCTTTATGTTTTAAAGTTGTTGTTTCAAGGTTAACATTCTGCTCGCATTGTTACTTCATGTGTATTTTTAATGGTTTTAAATACTTCATATGCTTTAGGTAGTCTATCTATAGATGGAAGAATATGATCTTTGACTAAGTCAATAATTATTTTCTTTGCTTTATTATTATGCCTTTTCCAGGTAGATTTCTCTGGTTCATCATTTGGCATGTCTAGATTTTCTTCTATGTTTGATAATTTTAAATATATATTTAAATTTTTAATTATTATCTAATTACATTATTATATTTTAATGATTAATTTTATTTAATATCATTAATAAATAATAAATTAATGTTACTAAGATATTTTAAAATTCTATTTAGTTATTATATAATAGATAATAAATTAATTTAATATTATTTTATAAAAATTATAGAAATAATAATTTTAATTTAATAATTAAGTTTGTAATAATGTATAAATATAATAGAATAATTTAAAATAAATTAAATTCAATATGATCTTTGGATAGAAAACTAAAACTAATGTTAATTCATTTTAGAATGTGATCATCACACAAAGTTATTAGAAGGGTGTGAGGTCTCATGGACCTCAGGGGAACTTGACCTCATAATATATCAATATTAAAAAACATGTAATCAAAATAGCATATTCATAGTCTTAAGGTTGTATGTGAAACTAAACCAAAGAAATTATGCATATAACGAATATAATAGTATAATGTAATTTAAAGACTCCTAAAGGTGACAGACAACTACAAACAAAAAAAGCAAGAAAGAAGATACAATCGATCACTTGTAACGAAGTCAAACCAACAAATATTTTATAACTTCATACATAATTCAATGAAAAATGACATGTCCTATGCAATTTTCAAGTATCTTATTTCTTGGTACTCTCCACTACAAAATCCAAATTACAAATTAGTGCATTTATGAATGACATGTCAAAGATCGTACTTGCAAATATTTAATATTTTGTTCCTTCAAACATCTTCTATCTTAACAAGTATAAGGGGATAAGAGGACTGAATGATATTTTATATGTGACCAAAATATAAAATGAGGTTATACACATTGATTAGAAATAATTAAATATTCTATTAAAATTGTTACATTGGTATAAAGGTTATTCAATGATATAGCCACCATATTAAGTGCCAACCTATGTAAACATCCTTATTGATGTGTCAATTCCAAATTGGTCCATGCATCTCCATATGGATATACTCATATACTTGCAAGATTTGAAAATCATACCTCTATCTCCTTGTCTCTCTCCCTATCCCTCCCTATTTATTTATATTAATCCCTCTCTATTTGCCAACCTATCTCTCTTTCTATCTCCCCCTCTCTCTTGTTCATATTTCCATCTATTTCTATCAATATGTCTCTCTACCACTATCTTCCTATATCTTTATCTCTCTTCCTATCCCTCTTTATATCTTTATATTAACCTCTAAATATATGTATCCCTCTCCTCCTCTCAATCCCCCTCTCTGTATATTGAGCTATCTCTCCCTCTCTCCCTAATAATAAATATAATTGTAAGATTATTTTGATGTTTTGTATTATTTTATTATATATTTGTAAAAATATTATATAAGTTAAAATAATTTTGAGACAAAGAGGTGTCATTTCCTTTTTGGGTCCTTATATGTTAGGAATAAAAATATATATTTTAATATTTAAATATATATCATTTGTAAATATGAAGTTATGTTTTTTTCAAAAAAAATCTTGCATTTAAATTTATTTGTATTGACAGTTTATTAGCCAAATTTTATTATAGATTATTTTAATCTAACATGATCCACACATACAGAGCATTTGATATATTGGATTATGCCACTTAATTTCCTCTTCATTATAAATTTAAATCCTATCTTCTAAATGTTAAATTTAGTGACCACAAACATACATTTATAGTCATTTTAAGGGTCATTTATACCTCTATATCTATTGATATAGCTACCCCTCTCTCTCTCTTCTCTCTCTCTCCAACCCTATATCTCTCCCTCATACATTTATAGTCATTTTAAGGGTCATTTATACCTCATACTCGTCTTTATCTCTTTCTATTCATCCATTTCTCTATATCTCTTTATCTCTTAGTGTTGTTCCCCCCTTCTCTCTCTCTCTTCATCTCTATATATATCTTCATCTCCCCTATATCTCTAGAAATGTCTCTCCACATCCATCCATCTCTCTCCCTCTATTTCTCCCCCTCTCCTCTTCATGGAACTCTATACCTCTATTCCTTTATCTCTATATCTCAATATTTATTCTTTCATCTCTTCCTCTATCTTTATCTCATTATCTCTCCATCTCCCTCTTCCACCATATCTCTCCATCTCTCCCCTCCACTAAATATCACTTCATATCTCTATCTTTCTATCTCTCCCTCTTATTCTCTCCCCATCTCGATCTCACTCTATATATTTATCTTTTTCATCTCTATCTATCCCTATCTCCTCTCCCTTTCCTCTTTATCTCTCCCTCTTCTCTCCATATCAGTATAACATGAATCTATTGATGATGGAGCCTAATTATCTTTCTAATTTAGATTTTTGTTTCAGTCATGTTTGGATCTACATCTATTCACCCTCTCTATCTCCACATCACTGGGTATATGCATCAAGTTGTGGTACCAAAAGGGGGTCTTAAGATGTCACTTTTTTTTCTAAAATCAGCAAAGTCTGAACTTCAACGACAAATTGAGTTCATAATTACACTCCAAATTTGAAGATGCAACAAGAACAAGAGTCGGAGTTCTTCAAGTGTACTTTCTAAACTACTAGTTTATTTTGAAAATGGTGGAGATTAAGGGCTTCAAAAAGGGGGGCCACAAAAAGTGGTCCTATTTTTTATGAAAAAAACATAACATAGCATTTGTTGTGGCCCCCTTAAAATGTAAACTTTTTTTTTTGAACTTTTAAAATCGCTTCGATGAGAACTTAGCTAACACCTTGTAGTTTATGCCAAATTTTTCAGCTAATTTTTCAATGATTATGATTTTTAACTAATTTTCGAAGTGGACGCATCCTTAAAAAGAAAAATTTGAGCGTGCTCCCCCCTAAAATCATTGAAAACTAATAAAAAATCAATTTTGTTTTAAATTGTGTAGAATGACTCTGTGTTTTAATTCGCTAGCTAGCTGTGTGTTCTCCAACCAAGACTTCTGAATTTTGTAATGATGTTATATGATGCTTAATACAAAAATTGTGTAGAATGGACTCTAGTTTTTAAAAATGTAAGTTTTTTCAAAATCTAGTGAATGTGTAAAAATCTATACCCAAAATAGTGAATGTTGGTTTTTGACAAAAAATGGACACACTAACAAAAGAAATTATACATGAAAGACTTAAGGAAATAAAAATTTGAAATAAATTACATTGTTGGATAGCTAAGAGGGAGCTCAAGTTTACCACCGTATTTTTTTAACTTCATTGAAACACATGCAAACCTGACGGAGAGCACGAGCAAAAATATGTCAAATTTTTCAATTTTCTGATAAAAACACGTCTCTAGCCTAAAATGGTCATCCAAACCTTTGGGTTGGATGCCCAAGGAAAATCCACCCCATAGGTTTGGTGTTTCCCAAAGCGGGCCATTTGACGTGTGCCAAATATGGCGCTCTCCCTATTTGGTGTGCGCCAAATGTGATAAATGGGTTTTCCCATCTGGCGCGCACCAAATGTGGTCCATATTCCACATTTGGCACATGCCAAATAGGGAGAGCGCCAAATGTGTACATAGAAGCAATGTATAGTTGAAATAATGTGTACATAGAAACAATGTCCCATTAGCTATCTCTCTCTTTTTATATCTATTTGTACCTATTGTGTCTCTTATCAATCCCAACTTAGGCTCTAAGTAAATCACCTCTATTTCCCTTCTGTATATTTCTCTCTCCCTCTCCAATTCTCACCCTACAGGTACTTGCCCCTCTTTCTTTCTTTCTTTGTGAACTCTCCCCCTCACCTATATCTACCTTTATCATCTCTAAGTATCTCAAAAAATCACCATCTACCCCTCCTTCCCTCTTTCTCTTTGTTCCTTTGTCTCTCATTTTATATCGCACTCCCCTCTCTCAATTATGTCCTCTCTCTCCTCTCTCTCCACATGTCAAGGTATCCACCTTTATCCATCTCACATTGAGCTCTCGAGGTATCCATATTCATCCATGTCCCATTACCCTCCTCTATGAACTAGATATCCCATTACCCACCTTTATCTCCCTTCACTCGTAGTTCCATATCTCTCTATGAACTAGATCTCTTATTCTTTCTCCCCTTCCCTCTTATCTCCCTTCATTCTTATATCCCTATTCTTCATTGTCCCTCCCCTCTCTAGCTCTCACAATTCCCTTATTCCCCTATCCCTTTGTATCTCCCTCTCCATCCTTACACCCATCGCATTCCCTCTCTCACCTCTTTCCCTCAGTCTCTCCCCCACTTTCTTCATGTTTACCTCTCTATCCCCCCTATCCTCCTTAAACCCCCATCTCACCTCTCTCTCTCTCTCCGCTTTGAGCTTCTCACCTTCCTTCCCCTCTATGTCATTTATCCCTAAATATCTCATTCCATTCATGTTTACCTCTCTATCACCCCAACCCTCCTTGAACACCCATCTCTCCTCTCCCTCCCCTCTAGGCCTCCCACCTCCCTTCCCCTCTATGTCCTTTATCCCCAAGTCTCCCACCTCTCTCTCCCCTCTATCCTCTCACCTCCCTTCCCCTCTATGTCCTTTATCCCCAAGTATCTTATTCCCTTCATGTTTACCTTTCTATCCCCCTTATCCTCCTTAATCTCTCATCTATGCCTCTCACCTCTCTTCTTGTATATGTTCTTCATCCACAAATATGTATTTTCCTTCATGTTTACATCTCTATCCCACCACCCTCCTCAAACCTCCATCTCACCTCTCTCTCCCCTCTAGGCCTTTGACCTCCCTTCCCCTCTATGTCCTTTATCCCCAAGTCTCTCATTCCTTTCATGTTTACCTCTCTATACCCTCCACCCTCCTTAAACCTCAATACCTATCTCTCCCCTCTAGAGCTCTCAACTCCCTTCCCATCTATGTCCTTTATCACCAAGTCTCTTAGTCCCTTTAAATGTTTGCCTCTATATCCCCCCACCATCCTTAAACCCCCATATCACCCCTCTCTCCCCTCTTGGTTTCTCACCTCTCAAAATCTATCTCAGTAGTTAAATCTCCCTAGATTGGCACATCTTTATTTCCCTTCCCTTGTAGTTCCATCTCTCTCTATGAACTAGATCTCATATTCTCTCTCTCCCCTTACCTATTCTCTCTCTTCATTCTTATAGATACATACTCTTCTTTGTCCCTCCCCTCTCTAGCTCTCACAATTCCTTTATTCCCCTATCCCTCAAGCTATCTCCCTCTCCATCCTTACACCCATCTAATTCCCTCTCTCACCTCTTTCCCTCAATCTCTTCATCACTCCCTCCTCTCTCTAGAGCTCTCCCACACTTTCTTCATGCTTACCTCTCTATCACCCCAAACCTTCCTTAAACCCCCATCTCATATATCTTTCCCCTTTGTCTCTCTCACCTCCCTTCCCCTCTACATTTCCTTTATCCCACCTCTCTCTCTCTCCTCTAAGCCTCTTAGGTCTCCCTTCCCCTCTATGTCCTTTATTCCCAAGTATCTCGTTCCCTTCATGTTTACCTTTGTATCCCCCTCATCCTCCTTATGGCCTTTTACCTCTCTTTCCCTCTATGTCCTTTATACCCAAGTCTCTCATTCCCTTCATGCTTACCTCTCTATCCCCTCCACCCTCCTTAAACCTTAGTACCTATCTCTCCCCTCTAGACCTCTCAACTCTCTTCCCTTCTATGCCCTTTATCACCAAGTCTCTTAGTCCCTTTGAATATTTACCTCTATATCCCCCCACTGTCCTTAAACCCCCATATCACCCCTCTCTCCCCTATAGGTTTCTTACCTCTCAAAATCTCTCACTAGTTAAATCTCCCTAGATTGGCCGATATTTATCTCCCTTCCCTCATAGTTCCATCTCTCTCTATGAACTAGATCTCATATTCTCTCTCTCCCCTTACCTCTTCTCTCTCTTCATTCTTATAGATATGTACTCTTCTTTGTCCCTCCCCTCTCTAGCTCTCACAGTTCCCTTATTCCCCTATCCCTCTCTATCTCCCTCTCCATCCTTCCACCCATCTAATTTCCTCTCTCACCTCTTTCCCTCAATTTCTTCCTCAATCCCTTCTCTCTCTAGGCCTTTCCCACACTTTCTTCATGCTTACCTCTCTATCCCCCCCAACCTTCCTTAAACCCCCATCTCACATCTCTCTCCCCTTTGTGCCTCTCACCTCCCTTCCCCTCTACATGTCCTTTATCCCACCTCTCTCTCTCTCCTCTAATAATCTCAGGTCTCCCTTCCCCTCTATGTCCTATATCCCCAAGTATCTAGTTCCCTTCATGTTTACCTTTGTATCCCCCTCATACTCCTTATGGCCTTTTACCTCCCTTCCCCTCTATGTCCTTTATACCCAAATCTATCAACCTCACTTTCTTACTCGCACCATTCCCTCTCTAGGTTTGTCCCTCACTTTCTTCCTCACTCTCTCCTCCCTCTAGGTATCTCCCTTTCTTTCTTCTGCATTCCTTCCCCTCTCTAGGTATCTCCATTCTCTCCTTACCCCTATCTCTAACTATCCCGCAATCCCCCATTCTCTCTCTCTCTTTGTTCTTCTATCCCTCCTCATCTTTCTCCCTCCTTCTATAAGTGTCACACCTCCTTTATTCCCTCCCTCCCTCCATATATCACCCTCCATCCTTACCTCATATGGTTTAGCATATCAAGTTATAGGGTCTATGGTTATTGTATAAGGTCAAGGATTTAGCATATTGGGTCATACGATCTAGGGTATTTGTTATAGGTTTTAAATGGTTTAATTTTTATGGTTGTGGCTATAAAACTATAGAGTATAGAGTATAGATTATAGGGTTAAGGATTGTAAAGCGGAAAAAAATCAAACCCTAAGGTGTCCCCCCCCCTCCACTCCAAGGAGAGAGAAAGGAGGGTCACTAGGATTGACGGTTTTCACTTAGGAGAGACTTTACATTCAAAAGAGGGGTTGAAACTCACAAGATCCAATCCCACACAATGCAAGATTGAATTCTAAATGAGTTTCAAGGGTTAAGACATCAAGGATACCCTCTTTTGTAAAGAATGTAGATAGAATGATTGAACTAGGAATGCATGTAAAGTAAGAAAGATTCGCTTGTAAACAGAAATAGGGATACAGGATGAAGCTGCGGACCTGAAATTAGCAATAAAATGTCGAGACGATGTTGTCCTGCAAATTTGAGCGAAAGTTGATGGGACGATGGCGCCCGGAGTGCACACGGTCCTCCGAAAAATCCGCGAAACGAAGGGAGATCTGTTCGTCTCTGCACAAGGATTCCAGATCTTCAATTACAGCCACGTACCTGCAACCTACACACAAAAAAGAGAGGATGATTGGGGGGTTAGGGATTAGGGGTTTGCCTTTAGGTCAAACCCTGGTTTTGGAATTAACCAAGAAATGAGAATGTTGTAAATGTAAATGTTTGTAATGTAAACAAGTACTGATACCTTGTTGTAAGAATGTTTGTATTCTTACATGCAAAGGTGTAATGAATGTTGTATGTTGTATGTTGTAGGTGATCTCCTCTTCAATGGTTGAATCCTTGTCTTTGAATGCAACACCCAGCCTTGAATGGAGACTTAGAATACTCAATTGCTTGAAGGAATACTTGAACGCTTGAATGTTTGAATGTTTGAATATCGCTTCCGCGTCTTGCTCACATATGTTTCCTTCTCCTTTTCTGGGAGGGGAAATGTAGTTTATATACTTGTCAATTAGGGTAAGGAGACTAATTTTTTCGACCTTAGGCCGACCTAGAAACATTATTTTCCAATTTGCAAGCTTAAAGACCCGATGCCCAACAAGAGACCGGGCCCAAAATAGGGCCAGGGACCAGGGCGCGTGGCGCCATGGTCCTGGGGGACCAAGGTGTTGGGCGCCATGGTCCCACCTCCTGGGACAGCAGGGTGCAAGGAGGATCAGGCCAGGGTGCAGAAATATGCAGTTTTTGATGTCATAAACAGGTTTCGGGGTCTCCATTCAGGTTCAACATTGCGCCGCCATCGTGAAGACACAAATGCAGTCGAAATTGCAAGTGTCACAATTTTAGGACGCTACATTTAGCCCCCACTTTAGCGGGAGTATAAGCATACGCCCATACTTCTGGTAAAGTACAAGGAAACAACATTGAAAGACTTTCACCACGTCAAGGAGGCAAGATACACCAAGCCCCCAGTGGACTAAGGATCTTACAACTTTGATTGACAAAGTAAAAGGGAAGATCATGAGGGAGAACCATGACTGTCAGTAGTAAGGTTCCCTCACTATGAGTCATGCAAGAAAAATACCAAAAATTTTCAAGGCAAAGCTAAGTTCGCCAAGAAATTTTCAAGTATCTTGAAGAGATATGATCGGGGTGTATGCCCCCCTACATTAAAGTGATTGCACATGCCTCATCGGGGGTGATTACTTTAAGGTAGTGATACATATAGGAAATGAGAAGGGAAAGGAGCACGTTATCACAAGGATTTAGCCCCCAAGTGTGAGATAAGCCCAAGGATAATAGACACAAAACACAAAGCATGAGGTGACTTCTCTTTCCTCGGGGTCAGTATGTTGTATGATAATTCATGTATATCATATGTATGTATGCATAATTGTTCTTCATTCCCCAATCAAGGAAGGTCACCTAAAAGAAGGGAACACATGTGTCTTTTGAGTCAACATGAGAGAGACCAAGAGAGATCTTAATGCTTTGCATCATCCTCAAGTAGACAACACTAAGGACAACAAATATAAGAATGAGAATAACACATAGAAGAAGTAACAAAAGAGATCAAGAGAGGAGGAGAGAGTCTGCTATGCTAATGAAACTAGTCTAGCACGTCATCCACCCCCCGATCTTGCTGATCAATATTTCGGGAAGGCAGGAAACATGCTAGAGGAGGAACATCCAACATAGCAGATGGAGCTATCACAAGATCCAGACAAGGGCTATGTTCATGTTCCACGCCACGTTGTTCTTGTCTAGGAGCTAGGATAAGTGCTTTAGAAAATTCGTTAGATAAATGGTTATCAACATCAACATATTCATATTCACTATCAGAAGAAAGAGGAGTAACATTTTCATCATGAATAACATTTTCATCTATATCATCATCAAGATTTATAAAAATAGGATCTTTAACTCGCACAGGATCAAGACCATCATGCATCTTATGTTTAGGAGATTTTGGCTGAATTTTCGGCTGAGGAGAAAATGGAATAATACTAGCTGAAGGTGTTTTTGGGGATTGCAAAGTTTGAGAAGCAACTGCCTGAGCTCTAAGATGACGTTTTCGTCGATGTTCACATGCAGAATGATTTTGTCTAGTCTTAGTAGGAAGTTGAGAAGATTGAGGAGGAGGAATGTTCTCATCCTTTTCTCTTGGGTGTTTAGGTTGTGGTCTCTTAGGTTGAATAATAGGAGAAGAGGAAGGTCTCTTCTCTCCATAAGAGGAAGGAGGAGGAACCGCTCCATATAAGGGAGGAATATTCGGTTTAGGAAGGAGACCAAGTCCATCATGACGAGGAGGTATAGGTCTACTTTTAGGAAGTTTATTAGTCATAGGCATAGTCACATTCATAGGGATGGGTTGGGAATCTTCTCGAGGAAAGACATTAGTTTTATCTTTCAAAGGAAGAACTTCCTTCTCAAGAATGATAGGAATGTCAAGTTTGGGTGTTCTAGGTTCACTTAGAGATAGGATCATATCTTTTTTCCACTTTTGATAAGATTTGAAAAGATGATCACTTCACGGAGGAAGAGATTGGAATTGTTTAGGCCAAAAGTAATCAATAGGAACGCTAGAAGTTCTTTCAGCTGGTTTAAAGAGGCTATGATTGACAATAACAACTTCACCATTATGGGGAAATTTTGACAAACACTTGTGAATAGGAGAAGCAATAGCTTTCATGGAAGATAGCCAAGGATAGCCTAGCTTCACACGAAATTGTTCAGATGATGGAATAATAGGAAAGTCCACATCAAGGGATTTGTTATGAACCTCAATAGGTAATATAATAGAACCAATTGCAGGAGAAGAAAATGCATCAAATAGTTTCACAACCACATTTGTTTCATCATAGATCACTTGATTCAATTGCAAAGTAAAAAGAAATTCTTCAGTAATGATATTAACCATACAAGAAGGATCAATAAGCACTCCATGGCAAGGTGTATTCTTGACTTTTGCAGCTATATATAAAGGACCATCAGGTGCCCTGATAGTTTCACTGGAATCAAATGTGATGGAAGGTTCTTTAGGGATTTTCTGCTGCTCTACAAAGTTAATCACATTCGGAGTCATAGACACAAGACTATCAGGTGAAAAAGAGGAATCATTAGTCTCAATCACATTAGAGGTATGAGAAGGTAATGGATCAGTAAAAATCTTAATATTTTGGTTAGGAGGAGCTACAGATGTGTTGCCTTTATCATTCACACCAGAAATAGAGATAGTATTATTATCAATCAAATCTTGAATTTTACCCTTTAAAGCAAAACATTTTTCAGTATCATGCCCAGGTTGACGATGAAATTGACAAAAAGATTTGTTATTGAAATAGGGTTAATTAATCTTTGCAAGATCTATTTGCCTTATAGGAGGGAGAGTAAGCACATTTTGTTCCAATAACTTATTCATAATACTATGCAATGATTCATTCAAAGGAGTAAACTTTCTTTCTTTCTTGAAAAACTTAGAAATAGGAGGCACACCTGATGCTGCATTCACATTGTTGTTTATGATGTTTTCATTGAACTTAATGGACTCTCTGTTTGGTTTAGACTTCCCAAATGGTTGTTGATTACTATCACCCTTATCACTCAGAGCCATAGGATTTGCTTGTTCCATTTGACTCACAGTCAGTTGATAATTGTGAAGAGTTGCGCACAACTGTTGGAAAGAAGTAAACTCAGAAAACAGAAGTTTTTCTCTAATATCTTTTTGTAAGTTAGAAATAAAGATTCTTTGAATATCATTGTCAGGTACTGGAAAAGAAATCTGAGCATACAAACGCTTATATCTACCAATGAAATCAGTCACTTTTTCTTTAACACCTTGTTTACAATGCATTAAATCAATCAAAGTAACTTTAGGACTTATATTGTTTTGAAATTGTTCAATAAAAGCATTTGCAAGTTGTTCGAAAGAAGTAATAGAATAGGAAGGAAATGAGCAATACCATTGTAGGGCCTTATCTCTTAATGTTCTAGTAAACAGTTTTGCAAGAAACCTTTGGTCATAAGCAAAATCAGTACATATTGTTTGAAAGGTCTTAACATGTGTTAGAGGATCACTCTTACCATTATAAAGCTCCAACTGTGGGATTTCAACATGTTTAGGGGGAATAGCTCGAACAATGTCAAGAGAAAGTGGGCTCGCAACATCAAATGTGGGCACACTAGACTTAGATTGATTCATAGAGGCAATTTGTTGCTATAAAGAAGAGACAGTTTGTGCAAGATTGTTAATGGTCGCTTCAGTCGAAGAGTTCATATTAGACGTGCTAGATTGTGATGGAGGTATTATGTTATTGAAAGAAGGTATTGATTGAGAGTAAGGTGGTGGGACACTATGATAGTTAGTCATAGGAAACGATTGGAAAGAAGGAGCACTACAAGGAGGAATGGAATGGTTAAACGAATTGCCCCCTTGCGTCATGTTCATTTGTGGAGATGTAATAGGGACACTCATTGAAGGAATGAATGAAGAAGTTGGATTGAATGAAGGAAGAGGGTTGATTGAAGAAGAAGGATTGCCCCCATGACTGGTGATCATAGGCGGAATGTCTTGTATTGAAGTAGTCATTATGTTTGATGTAAAAGTAGGTATACTAGCAATAGAAGTTGTCAAAGGAATAGAATGATTGACTTGAGTAGGAGGTTGTGTATAACCTAAATTTTCGGCACAACTCTTCATAGGCATCACATTCGAATCCACAATGTGTGCAATACTATGCAAAATATCAATTCCATTCTTATCACTTTGAACCATATGTTTTAGACCCTCAATTAATGAAAGAGCTTGACTATCAGGGTATTCTTGAGACATCCATTGTCGAAAATCATCAAATTGGTTATCCAATTTCGAAAGTTGTTCTACAGAAACCTCATGGAGAGCTTCTTCATCATTAAGAGGATTAGAGGAATTACCCATGTCCTCGTTAAAAAGGCCATTCAAATTAGGTTCCATCTCCTCAGTAATTAAACCTTGGAAAGACTTAATTCTAAGGCTTCGTCTAATGGGGATAGTGTAAGTAGTCCTTATTGTTGTAAAACTCATGCACTAAAGAGAGAGAGAAGATTTTGAATTTTAGAGGTAGCAAATTTCAATAAAATCAGCCAATCTCCTAGATTTAAGCTATTAAATGCAATCATAACAATCTCCCGAAGTTTCAGAAAAAATGTCAGGGAACGTGGCAAACGGAGTGCACACGGTCCTCGCAACTTTTTTCAAAATTTTCAGGGATGAAAGATATGATGATTTTAAAGCTAATCTGAAAAAATTGAGTGATTTTACGATCTGTAGATAGGCCAAATTAAAGTTGCAATCTCAAAATTGAACCCTACCAAGATTGTTGAAAAATGCAAAATTTGAATTTTGAAAAAGAGAGGGAAACTGAAATTTTGAATTTTATGATTTTAAAAGGAATACTAAAAACAATGCAGGCTTTGAAATTTAAAAGTTGACTCGATTTCATGCAAAATTCAATTTTGAAAGTGGAAATCAAGGTTGTTGCAATTAATCACTTAATTTCAAAAGTCACAAACTGCAAGAATTTGAATAAAACACTGAAATTTTGAATGAATGCTAACACACTTTTCAGATTTAGGACAGTAAGAAACACAATTTTAACACAAATTTTAACTTCAACAATTTTTGAATGATTAGAAGCCTTAATCCAAGCAATCACTAGACCAACTTTGACTTTAATTTTGAAAGTGTTAGAATTGATGAAATCAGGCAAGATTCTGGATTTTAGCAGAAAAATACAGTAAGATCTAGCTCCCGAAATTTCAGAAAAAATGTCGAGGACGATGGCACTCAGGGTGCACACGGTCCTCGCAACTTTTTTCAAAATTTTCAGGGATGAGAGATATTGTGATTTTGTTGTGGAATCCAAAGTTACAGCTGATTTGGAGGTGTTTTGATCAGTGAAATCATCAGTCAAAGATTGAATCAAGAGGGTTTTAAAAATTAGGGTTTTGACACTTAACCACTTAATTTTCAAAATTAAAGCACAAATATGAATTGACAATTTGTAATAGAAGGGTAGATCCAAAACAAGCATTAACGATTAAACATTTCACAAGCTCAATTACTAAAAAGAAAATTTTAGGGTTTTTTATGCAATTAACCTCTAAAATTTGCAAAAGATCAAACATGGAAATGTAATTAAGGAAGCAAAAAAAATTTAGATCTAACCATGAATAATCAGAATTAGGATGTTCACGTCGGGTTCACCAAAATGTAAAGCGGAAAAAAATCGAACCCTAAGGTGTCCCCCCCCCCTCCACTCCAAGGAGAGAGAAAGGAGGGTCACTAGGATTGATGGTTTTCACTTAGGAGAGACTTTACATTCAAAAGAGGGGTTGAAACTCACAAGATCCAATCCCACACAATGCAAGATTGAATTCTAAATGAGTTTCAAGGGTTAAGACATCAAGGATACCCTCTTTTGTAAAGAATGTAGATAGAATGATTGAAGTAGGAATGCATGTAAAGTAAGAAAGATTTGCTTGTAAACAGAAATAGGGATACAAGACGAAGCTGCGGACCTGAAATTAGTAGTAAAATGTCGAGACGATGTTGTCCTGCAAATTTGAGCGAAAGTTGACGGGATGATGGCGCCCAGAGTGCACACGGTCCTCCGAAAAATCCACGAAACGAAAGGGGATCTGTTCGTCTCTGCACAAGGATTCTAGATCTTCAATTACAGCCGCGTACCTGCAACCTACACACAGAAAAGAGAGGACGATTGGGGGGTTAGGGATTAGGGGTTTGCCTTTAGGTCAAACCCCGATTTTGGAATTAACCAAGAAATGAGAATGCTGTAAATGTAAATGTTTGTAATGTAAACAAGTACTGATACCTTGTTGTAAGAATGTTTGTATTCTTACATGCAAAGGTGTAATGAATGTTGTATGTTGTATGTTGTAGGTGATCTCCTCTTCAATGGTTGAATCCTTGTCTTTGAATGCAACACCTAGCCTTGAATGGAGACTTAGAATACTCAATTGCTTGAAGGAATACTTGAATGCTTGAATGTTTGAATGTTTGAATATCACTTCCGCGTCTTGCTCACATATGTTTCCTTCTCCTTTTCTGGGAGGGGAAATGTCGTTTATATACTTGTCAATTAGGGTTAGGAGACTAATTTTTCCAACCTTAGGCTGACCTAGAAACATTATTTTCCAATTTGCAAGCTTAAAGACCCGATGCCCAACAAGAGACCGGGCCCAAAATAGGGCCAGGGACCAGGGCACTGCGCGTCATGGTCCTGGGGGACCAGGGCGCTGGGCGCCATGGTCCTGAAGGACCAGGGCACTGGGTGCCATGGTCCCACCTCCTAGGACAGCAGGGTGCAAGGAGGATCAGGCCAGGGTGCAGAAATATGCAGTTTTTGATGTCATAAACAGGTTTCAGGGTCTCCATTCAGGTTCAACATTGCGTCGCCATTGTGAAGACCCAAATGCAGTCAAAATTGCAAGTGTCGCAATTTTAGGACACTACAAGGATATTGATTACATGGTTTATAGTTTTGATGTATACTTGACTTTTTAGAGTGTTTGTATAGAGTTTGGAGTTTTGATTGAGGCTAAAAGGCTTATGGGTGAGGGTCATTTGTCTGTGTGTGTCTCTCACTTTTCACCTCCCTTCTCTCTTTTTTTTCCTCTTATCACTCTCCAAAAAATTTCCAAATTTATCAAAGGTTAAAAAATTTCAATGGAAGTCATTTGGCTAGCACCATATTCGGGGCTAGCCAAATGAGCTGCACTAAAAAACGATTATATGGGACCCTTGACCCATGATCCAAGCCCACATTCTCTCATTTTGTCTACTTTTTGCGCATGATCAGACAAAAAAATGCTTTTTGTATGGTGTTGGCATTTTATGCAAGTTTATTTTATACATTCCATCAGCTCTCCACCACCCTTTTTTTCATTTCGCAACGTCGAAGAGGAAGAACATAGCTTTTTTCATCAAATTTGAATAATTGAGGTAATATTTTCTTGTTTTTAGAATTCAAATACTCATTAAGTGTTATTTTGTTTAAATGTTAGAATAAAAGTGTTTTGTCAAAATTGATTATAATCCTATTAGATTTACATTAGATTTAACAATGCATTTGAAGGAAGTTGCATAAGAAAATTATTTGTTTAGTGGTTTAAAACAAAATTTGCAATTTCATACATCATTTTTAAGATCTTGTGAAATAATTTCAAAAAGGAATACATGAAATAATTTCAATTTTATATATCCATTTTAACATATGCATAATTAGGATAGTCATAGATGCATTGGGACCATCCTAACATAATTAGGACAATCATAGATGCATTAGGACTGCCCCTTATGCCTCTTGAAATCTCTTTATGAATTAACTTTATTCTCTTTTATGTGCATGTACATGTAGAAATCATCATCATGCCAAGGAAACGACCAAAAAATGTAACACCGAAAGAGCGTGAAGCTAACAATGCAAAAAAAAGAGAAGGAATGAAGCAACTTCGTGAAGAAAAGAAATTGAATACCATAGAAGAAGAGGTGCCAATTGAAGAGGAACATGAAATACCCATCCAATCTAAGAGAGAGATAGAATTTGCCACACAAAGGAAACGGATGCAAAACCTTCGTGCAAAGAGACAATTGAATCCCAAGGTTGAGAGAATGTCATCTACCACAATTCAAGTTGAAGGCACCCCATCTCTTATTGGCACACCGTTGGCGTCTACAACTTCTCATATTGAATGCACTCCCTCTATGACATAAAGTATTAGAGCTACACCATCTTGTACACATCAATTTCAAGGTATATCATCATTTTCATCTCCGGTTGAAGGTATGCCACCTATGTGTGGGAAATGAGGCGATAAAAACGTAAAAGTCTAATTCAAAAGGCCCACACACCAATGAGACTCATGGTGCAAGTTATAGGAACTATATTGAAATAGCTTAACTTCCCAAGGGGTATCCCATTGTTCTCTATCTCACAGGATCCCTAAAGTCAATGTCTTTGCTCTCATATCACTGAGAAAAGTGACTTAGGAATGACAACTCCAAGAATGGCTGATGTTTAATTATTATGCATGAATGCATTCCTCGATATGTATGATATTGAAACTATGATGATTAATCTAGCATAAAGATGATGATAAGATTATCTAATTATCCTAGCAATGATATACTAGTCTAACAAAGATATTCTATGATATTAAAATGCTTTCTAAATGCTATTATGATAAGTTAACGAAGAGAGGCTAAAATGATTAGTAATTAGACTATAAGCTTGATGCATGAAAGATTATTGATTATCAAAATGACTATAAGTTTGATGCATGAAAACTTCTATATTGAAAATGAGGAATGAGAGCTCTATTTATAGGGAAAATAGGGCAATGGATGGTCAAGATTGAATAATCTTAACAAGGACCTGGGTTGAAATTTAATCAATCCATATTCATAATTATCACCAATGAAATGGTGACAATTATCAACAAGAGGTTGCTTGAGAGGAGATGAAAGAAGCATTAAATGCTTGAGAAGACATGGAGGTTACCTTAGGAGGTAAGGGTTAAGGTTAGGCTAGGGTTATCCAATGGATAAAGCTTTTACCCAAAAGATAAACTATTGTGCAAGGGTTAAAGGTATAACCAAGGTTAAAGCCATGAATGCTTGATGAGACCCTTGGGTTAGATGAGGGTTGAGTTAGAGAGAAAGTCTCTAATCATGCAAGAAGGTTGAGTTAACCATTAATGGTTATGTAAGAGCCTTAAATGGTTTGTAAGACATAAAACCTTTAATGGTTATTGAAGAATTTGGAGGATTTGAGAAGTGATTTCTCTTTGATTAGGAATGTGACAATAATTAGGAGATGGATTAGGCTAATTTGGAACTGATTAGAAGAATCTAGAAGGGATTTAGGAGGCAAGTGGGAGATGTAGGAAAATGCAAGTGGAGGGAAAAGGAATTTAATTAAAATAAAATTACTTTATTTCAACTAAATAGATGCAAATTACATAAATACAAGTGGGAAATTTAGATTTATTTATTTTCAAGGATCAATTTAATTAAAAGGGAGAAAGGGGAATTAATTAAATAAAGTAATTTATTTAATTAAAGGCTAGAAAAGGCTTAGGTGAACTTAATTAAATAAATTGAGTAATTTATTTAATCAAATAGATGAATATGAAGAAATTAATTTAATTTAATTTAATTAATAAGAGGAATGGGGTTATTTATTTAGGAAAGTGGTCAAATTTATATGTCTACATTTTGCCCCTCTTTGAAGTGATGTGTGTGCACATGTTGATTCAAAGAAAATTTGCGGGATATGTTGTCAAAATTTGATTGGTATGATGCTTTGTGTTGAAATATCGATATGATGCCCCAAATTTGATGAATGATATTGATGATGCCCCCTCGGGAGATGAATCAAGGATTTAGTAAAAATTTGTCAAGTTGATGAGCGTTTTTGGATTAATTGCAATTTGAGAATATTGACTGTGTTGAATGTATGCTATTGATTCATCTCCCGAAAATGATGTTAATAAGGTTAAAAAAATGAAAAAGTGAGGAAAAATGCATGCCCCACTTATTAACCTTATTTATTTTACCCTATAAAAAGGTAAAAAGTGATTTTGAAAAATCATTTGCACACTTGTCTCTTTGTGCGATCGTGACATTTTGAGCTCTGACGATGATTCTGATTCCATATTCCTCGCACCGATTTGAGCACATCAGGCAACATCAGAGACCCACCGCCTATGGCCCACGAGTAAGTGGTCGAAATCTCTCTACATTTTTTATTGATTTTTCTCATTTTGATCACGTTTTTCAATTTTTGCAATGAATTTTGTTGTGTTAATGCATAGGTTAAACCGTGTAGCGCATACAATAGGAATTTTAGCGCATAGGGTTAACCTAGGTAGTTTAGCATCTGAGTAGCATATGATAGCACATATGAGAAATAGACTAGCACGTAGGGTGTTCTAGCGCATAGGGTCTGAATAGAAGCACGAAGGGTGGGTTGGGTAGTGCAAAGGGTGGTTTAGCATATAGGGTTAACAGGGTAGTGCAATGGAAGTACCAGTTAGCGCATGGTAGGGATTTAGTGCATGGGGTATTATTTTTAGTGCATTGATAAAAAAGGATAGCGCATGAGTGGTAGCGTAGCGCTTAGGAGCCCTGGTTTAGCGCGTAGGGTCCAAAGTTGATGAAAAAAGGATGGTGAAGAATGTGTCGTGAGCCAAATAGATTAGATAGATGTCATAGATGTCGATATGTGTTTTTTGATTGTTTTGTTATAGTTTTGGAGCCAATGTGAGTCCTACTTTGTGAAGATGTCTTTTTTTCTGATATGCTACTGTAGGATGATCTGAGTCTGCTGCTGTCAATATGCATTTCTTTCGATATGGAGTGTCAAGCTGATTGATTTTTGATGTGGATCCTGATTTTGAGTTTGATATGCATCTTGATTTTGCTTTCCGATATCAGTCTGTTTTGATATCCGATATGAGTCCTGATATAATTTTCGATATGAATCCTGATTTAATGCTTGCGATATGGGTCCTAATTTTTGATATGGTTCTTTGCTTAATGTCTCGATATGGATCTTGATTTCTTGATATGGGTCTTGATTAATTTTTTGATATGGGTTTGATTTGATGCTTGTGATATAGGTTCTGAGTTTTGATATGGTTCTTTGCTTGATGTCTCGATATGGATCTTGATTTCTTAATATGGGTCTTGACTAATTTTTTGATATGGGTCTGATTTGATGCTTGCGATATGGGTCCTGAGTTTTGATATTGTTCTTTGCTTGATGTCTCAATATGGGTCTTGATTTCTTGATATGGGTCTTGATTGATTGTTTGATATGGGTCTGATTTGATGCTTGCGATATGGATCCTAAGTTTTGATATGGTTATTTCCTTGATGTCTCGATATGGGTCTTGATTGATTGTTTGATATGGGTCTTGATTGATTGTTTGATATGGGTCTGATTTGATGCTTGCAATATAGATTTGATATTTCTTTCGATATGTTACTTGTGATATGGGTCTTTCATTGTTTCACTGATTGATGTGAATATTTTTATGATGCGTGCTTGAGATGCTTCGTTGTTTCATGTTGATTTTTCTTTGATTTGATATATCGGATGGATTTGGGAACTGATGATGGATGCTTGTTTTTTTGCAGGCAAAGCTTGGCGTGCTCTAGTCTCAAGAGCGATTTTTGAGACCATGGTCATTGATTCCATGTTTGTCACAGGTTGAAAAAGATGTGATTGAGAGATGTGGGTTGTCTTCGTTATTAGACATGCCTTGGTATATCATTAACTAGGGTTTATTGACAATGTAGGCAAAGAGGTGGCATAGTGATAAGAACACCTTTCACTTGGCTATGAGCAAGATGGTAGTCACACTAGAGGACTGTTATCGGATTCTACGGATTCCTATAGTTGTGGCTCTATTACTTTATGAGAAGACTAAGAAGGGTGGGATAGAGGCTCTCCATTGCATCTTCCAAAATGATCAGATTAGCGGGTATGAGATCCCATGGTAGGATTTTTGGGATTTTGGTTACGCACCACTACCATCTGTACTAGTAGGTTTCATTGGTGGATTTCTCATGTCCCGACTATAGGTCGACGGGACTAGCTATGGGATGGGGATTGGTGCTAGAGGACATGGTGACGAAAGGACATAGGTTTGCATGGGGGTCCTGTATGTTGGCCCATCTTTACAGAGAGCTTCACCAAGTGGTATATCTGGGATTGACTATTTTATCAGCTGGGGTGACATTGTTACAGGTGTGGGCCTGGGAACACATTCCTATGTCGAGACCACTTGCAGACAGGGATAGGCCAATTGGGTGAGCTTATGTTTATGGGTACATAGGTGTAGTTGTCCAGCGTAAGCTGGGAAAACTAGAGCATTGGCGGAGAGCACTAGATGATATTGATATAGTCATTTGGAGACCGTATATGGATTGTGAGGTGTGGGAAGAGGACCGGCTAGAGATGCCTTATGTATATATGTCAAGGTACTTGATCAAGTGGATGCCCTTTATTATTGAGCAATTCTTGCACTGTTATGTTCATCGGCAATATGGTAGACAATAGAGGATGCCATAGGGAGCCTGTTTATATGCTCGTCAGAGATAGGATATGTTGGAGTGGGGACATAATTTGGATAGCATAGCAATGGTGGAGGAGTATATGACACTGGTAGGACAAATCTGGGATTATGGGGTTGGGGTTGTGGATGTTGGGATGATAGAGGAGTTTTCAGCGTACTTCATGGCACATGCAGTGGCACGTATATCTGATCTAGCAGAAATGCTACCTTATTTTGATGATATGAGGACGAGAAGCCACAGAGGCGAGGGGGAGCCAGAAAGAGAGATGAGGAGGGAGAGGAGGTAGGAGAGAGAGGTGGAGGTGATGGAGGAGGAGGTGGAGGAGGTGGCAGAGGAGGTGGGAGAGGTGGATTTTATAGAGGGAGAGGAAGAGATAGAGGAGGTGGTGGATTAGATAGAGGATGAGAGATTGTTCTTGGTGTTGGTGGGGTTGGCAGGGTAGGTGCGGTGCAGTGCTTGCGGTGGTGGGTGGTATAGAGGATGTCAGGCAACCTTCCCAAAGGAGAAGATCTAATTTTCTACCTCCACCGACGTCTCGGATCAGGACAGATGTGGGTGGTACCATGACACAAGTACCTGTTTAGATTAGGGTACCCACCCATCGACAGGATTCACATATCAGAGCACTACAGGTCATGTTGCAGGAGTTGTAGGCATAAGTGTTAGTGCAGTAGCACTAGATTATGTAAATCATTACAGAGCAAGATACGGAGAGAGAGCGTCAGGGTTGGGCAGAGGATCTTGCTGACAGGATGGAGAGAGCGATGACTGGTGCCCCAATTCGAGACACGCTGAGAGAGATACAGTACTTGGCCAAGGAGGCTGAGTATTACAAGTGTCTATACGAGGAGGTAGTCCCTAGGGGTCACAGAGCTCCTAGCTATGCAGTAGTGGCAGCCAGTCGATTCAGCCACAGTCATACGAGGATAGAGAGCAGAGGTGTTACGAGACCTTCCCGACGTGATCCACTGGTGTAGATCCAGGAGCTGGGACATCTACTGCTAGACCGTCAGCCTCAGGAGATAGTCATACCTGAGATATCTATCTCTATTATTGTTCATCACTTTGTCATATTTTGACAGACATGATATCCCTTGTACATTTCGAACATTTTTTGAGCACTGATTTTCTCTGATTCACATGTGATGTGTTATTGATGATGATTGATGATATGCATTATATTTTGATATGAGATTGATGCTTAGATAGAAATGCTCTTGATTTCGATGATGATGTGAATGTATGATTCATGATTTTGATGAGTGATGATATATTGCATTGATTACTTGGATTTATGAGATGTATCTTGAAAATGAGATGTATGATAAGGATAATGATGTGAGATGTATCTTGAAAATGAGATGTATGATAATGATAATGATGTGATACTAATACAAGATTAAAATGATATGCAACCTAATGCAAGATTAAGATGATATGCAACTAATTGCAAGCTTAAGAATTATATGCAACTAAATGAAAGCTTAAGAATGATATGCAACTAAATGCAACTTTTACAATGTTATGCAACTAAATGATCACTTTAATTTTGTCTTTGTCATTCCTGTTTAGTCACTTGTTTGTGCTTTGTTTGTGTTTTTCATCATTGAGCTTTTGATATGTTGGATGTTTAATACAAGCGTAATGGTATAATTGAACCATAATGACGTAAGTAAAACTTACATGGATGTTTGATATTGCAAGACAACACAAGCGTCGAGGTATAATTGAACCAAGATGACCTGAGTGTTGCTTGCCTAAAACAAACAAGAGTTAACCATTTGCATGTGCAAAGTGGAAAATGTCTTCAATGATATGTTTCCAATCATGTCTCGAGACAAATTTGCACTGTATGAATGATCTCCTCATAGACAGAAAACCAAAAAAAATATTAGATTCCTTCATTGCTTCTCTATATTAATGCATCCTCAAGTAGCTCAGGAGATCTAATGATTCAAAATTTAAGATACAAAATAGTCAAAACTTCATGCCATATGTAAACAAATCATAATTCAAAAAATCATCCATCATGTATGTGTTAAAGTTGCAGTTAGATAATGGTCTTGTTTTCTAGCATGATGAACAGTTGTTGACACTAGTTCTCTTAGCATGTTGCGAGCTTTGTCGGTTGTTGTCGGAATGCTTTAAAGTGAGAGGAATGTTGCCCCTAGTCATTAATATCTATTGATGTGTATATATACAGTGATCACCAAGCCATGGTGGGATATGATATGGGTAAGTGTTTTTGGATAATCAAGGACAGTGACTATGCTAAGTATGTCTGAGATAATGTTGGGTGAATAAGTGTTCTAGCGATGGTTTTTAGCAGAGACTAGATGGATCAAAAGATATAAGTACTAATAGATAGAGGAGTTGTTCTCTCACAAATAGCACCTATTGCTAGGTTTTCACTACTTGTTTTTATTGCACTTTTTTGTTTTGTTTTTTATTTTTTTGTATTTTCTGATTTTATTTTTTTTTGTATTTTTCTGAATTTTTTTTTTTTTGTTATTTTCTGTTTTTTTGTGCATTGGACGACTCAAGTGTAGAATTTCTTCAGATGGATACTGTTGGTTGGTTCATCGAGCACATCCCCTTTTGAAGTTGTTAAAAGATATTCGCCTGATCCATAGGTTGATATGATGACAAAAGGACCCAACCAGTTAGGTTCAAACTTCCCCTTCTTTTCTCAATCCGTTGATTTCTTGGATTTTCCTTTAGCACGAGATCACCAACTTTGAAAGCCCTTGGGATAACTTTGTGATTATAGCTCTTGCACATTCGTTGTTGATATGCCTTGAGATGGTCATAGGCATGTTGTCATTTTTCATCAAGAAGCTCTAGTTCATGCAACCTGTTTACTTGATATTCCTCATTAGGTATGAGGCCCTTAAAAGATACTCAAAGAGATGGGATTTCTACCTCAAGAGGTAGAATTTCTTATGAACCATACACCAATGAATATGGTGTATCCCCTATAGGTCTCTGAATACTAGTCCTATATGCCGAAAGTGCTAGATTGAGTTGTACATGCCAATCCTTGCCCGCATCATTTACTATTTTCTTGAGGATTTTCAAGATTGTTTTATTCGATGCTTCAGCTTGACCATTTCTTTGTGGGTAGTATGGTGTGGAGAAGTAATGTTGGATTTTTAATCATTCATATAGCTCTCGCACATCTTGATTCTTGAAAGGACACTCATTTTCGGTGATGATGGAACTGGGAATGCCATATTTGCAAATAAGATAATTGAGAATAAAGGAGGTGATTCGTTTTCCAGTTATAGCAGTCATCGGGACTGCTTCAATCCACTTTGTGAAATAATTTGTTGTCGTGATAATGAACTTATGTCCATTTGAAGGAGGATGAATTTTCCCTACTAAATCAAGTCCCCATTGACAAAAAGGCCAAGATATGGTGAACGGTTGTAGCTCATGTGCTAGTGCATGGATAAGATTGCCATGAATTTGGAATTTAGGATATTTCTTTACAAATTGATAGGACTCTTTCTCCATTGTCGGCCAGTAATATCCCATTCTCATAAGTTTCTTGATGAGAGGAGGACCACTTGAATGTGTACCACAAATACCCTCATGAAGCTCATGTAAGGCAGAGTCAGATTCATTATGATTGAGGCATCGAAGAAGAGTACCATCTATACCTCGACAGTAAAGTGTGTCAGTAATTAAGGTATAACAGGCGGCTTGCCAGATGAAGATGCATTTTTGGTTCTGAGACAGGTCAAGTGGAAGAGCATTGTTCTTAAGGTAATCATAAATTGTCCCATAAAGAGATGAATCTGAATCGGTTAAGGCATAGATTACTTGGGATGCAAAATTATCATAGGTTGGGGAAAACAATTTGCTCTACCAAGAACTCATAACAACTCTATTTGTCTAGAATTTGCAGCAGTGAAGCGATAGTAGCCATTGCATTGGTAGCTATGTTGTCCAACCTTGGTATTTGCTCAAATATGTACAAAGTGTTGTTTGAAATCATCCACCATTCTCTTGTAAGGCATTAGCTTATCATCCTTTGTTTGATATTCATCATTGATATGATTAATAACCAATTGAGAATCCCCATAGACTCTCAATTCTGTGATTCTCCATTCTACTGCCATTTTGATTTCTGTTACTAGGGCTTCATATTCAGCAATGTTGTTGGTGCATGGAAACATCAGTCTATAAGATCTTGGAATAGTATGCCCTTCTGGAGTGACGAACAAGATGTTGGCACCCAATCCATGTTGTGTATAGGATCCATCAAAGTACATGTTCCATTTCTTAGGTGTGACAGTGAGTACATCCATGTCTGAAATTCCACCTGCATTGGTTGTTGATCCGGTAGTGGTGCTTCAGCCAGTTGATCTGCAATTACCTATCCTTTGATAGCTCGACGTTCTATGTACTAGATATCGAACTCACTAAGAATCATGATCCACTTAGCCATTCATCCTGCAAGAGCTGCTTTGCTAAGCAAATACTTGAGAGGATCAATTTTTGCTACTAGCTTGATTGTGTGAGCTAGCATGTAGTGGCGGAACTTTTGAGAAGCAAATACCATGGCTAAGCAAGCCTTCTCAATGAATGTATAATTTAGCTCATATCCATTCAAAGTTTCACCAATGTAATATATAGCTCATTCCTTTCCTTTTGGATCCTCTTGTGCTAGTAGTGCCCCTAGTGATACTTTGGTTGTTGATATGTAGATAATGAGTGGCTTGCCTACTATCGGTGGTACGAAAACTAGCAGATTCATCAGATATTGTTTGAGCTGGTGAAATGATTCCGCACACTTATCTTCCCATCTGAAAGGTAATTCTTATGAAGCAGATGATTGAATGGGAGACATTTATCTACTAGTTGAGGTATAAATCGCCTGATGGACTGTAGTCATCCCTGCAGAGATCTAAGTTGGTTAATGTTTCTGGGAGGTGGCATCTCCATGATAGCCTGTACATTCACTGGATCTACTTCAATGCCCTTTTCTGACACAATGTAGCTAACAGTTTGCCTGATGTGACTCCGAAGACACACTTCTTAGGGTTTATTCTGACCTTGAATTGCTCCAATCTTTAAAAGATTTTATCTAATATGCCTAGACGTTCTTCTTGGGTGAATGATTTAGCCAACAAATCATCCACATAGTCCTCCATGAAGGTATGCATCATATCATGGAAGATTGTCATCATGGTTCTTTGATAAGTTTCCCCAACATTTTTCAAGCCGAAAGACATGATGTTCCAACAATACGGTCCCCATGGACATGTGAACACAATTTTATCTTGATCCTCTAGAGCTATCTTGAATAGATTATAGCTAGAGAAGCCATCCATTAATGATAACATTGCATGGCATGCCGTTAGATCGACAATTATGTCAATCCTTAGTAAAGGAAAATCATCCTTTGGATATGCTTTGTTGACATCTCTAAAATTTGTGCATATTCTAATGCTTTCGTCAAGTTTTGAAACTGGTACAATGTTTGAGATCCATTCAGCATAGTCTATAGGTCGGATGAATCCAACATCTAATAACTTCTTTAGTTCTACTTTGACCAATAATGCCACATGCGTATTCATCTTTGCTAATTTTTGCTTGACCGGCTTAGCTCCCGGAGCGATGGATAAGTGATGCATGATCAAGTTTGGATCTATTCCAGGCATATCAACATACGACCAAGCAAAATTGATTTTCTTTTCCTTGAAAAATTTGATAAAATTTGGTTGTTCCTCTTTTGTCAGTGATTCTACTAGGTGTATAGTTTTGATTGATGCTTTAGTATCGATGTTTATTGATTGAGTTGGCTCAATCAATATGGGTGACCTTTCTTGATAATGTTTAGGAATAGTGTCAAGTATCCCATCTTAAGGTGCCTCAAAAAGGTTTTCACCTGCAGATGCGTCCTTTATTTTTACTATTTTGTGATCTAATATTGTCATTGACTGGTTTTCAGCATTAGATCCTTTGTTTCTTTCATTTTTGCAACTGAAAAACTTGGCACTCCCTGATTGCAGATATTGTTTTTTGTTCATTGGTAGAGCACGTTTTTGGGTTAACTGAACATAGATATTGGACAATGGATTCATCATCTGGGAAAATTGGTATATCATGGTGTTCAGGTTCTTCCCAGTCTATGAGATCAGGATATACAAGTGGTAAGGAGTCATTTGGTGGGTTCAGACTGGTTGTGGTAAGTGTCATGATATAGGCATCATTATAGTTGTTTGGGATAATGGTTAGGTTTATGATATTGTCAAGGTCTTCGATGGTATTATCTTCGATGTAGCCTTATCCATATTTCTGCTTCTCATTCTCACTAGCCTCATAGATATATTGTGGCCCAAATTCAAGTGGTCGAGATTCTAAGCCTTATCCCTCTTGAGAAAGGAATGTGTATGAGTGGATGGTATCTACCTCAATGTATTACGTAATATTTGAACAACGACACCATTCATATTCATTAGAATCAGTTTCAGAATTACTATCCCAGAGTATCTCGCTGCGTCTAACGGGTATGTTGTACGGTGAGAAAAGATCTCTAATAATTGATACTAGTTTTGTACCTTTTGCTTATTAAGAATTGGAGTCTGCTTCTATTCTTTTCATTTGTTCATACATTGTTTCACTTTGGTGAGTAGTAATTTCTTTTGGTAGTGGCTCTACTCTAGTTTGATTAGGTTCTTGTACATGATGCACTTTCTTGTAAGAGGCTTCTTCCCTTTGAATGGTTAGTTCCTCTTGTCATTTCTCATTTTCCTGATGTTTTTTCTATTTCCTTGTCGTTTCTCCTACTTGGTGTAGTGCCTCTTGCCATGAGTTTTCATTATATTTCTTCTTTACTCTCCACTGAGGTTTCTGATATTTATTTTGCTTTTTCCTGCGTGGTACATGTTGTCCATATCCCAGTCTTGTTTTATCTCTTGTAAATTGTGAAGGAAGTTGCAGAGGTTTTGTAATGCCTTCTTGATGCTTGTCAATAGGTCCTTTGCTATTGTATCCCATATGTTGCATGATCTGAAATCCTTTTCCATATTGTTGTGTTGGTGTGGATACCTATATGGTAGCAGCTCTGACTTCTTCCTCATCCTTGTATAACCAACTAAGGATGTCTTTCTCTTCTGATTCATTGGCCAGTGTGCCCAATTGGATAAACTTTCCATCAGACTTGGTGATGGGCTATGTTGCTTGATGTGTTGATGCAAAAGGTTGTCCATAATATTTTGGTGATGTTGGCAATTTTGATAGACACAAGGGTTCAAAAGAGTACCCCCCCATGCCTTGATCTTTGAGTTTCATCTTTTGTTTGAATTATATGGATAAAGACTTGAGTTCTTCTTGATGATGATTAGATGTTGAGGAATCTTGGGCCTCCCTGTTGTGTGGAACGAGGCTATCTTGAGCTACCCCCATAGCATTGCAATGCTGAAAAGGGTTATTATTGGCAGATATGGAAATTTCTTGTCCATTGTATAGGAATTTGATACATTGATGATATGTCGAAGGTATTTCTTGCATTTCATGTATCCATGGGTGACCCAATGAAATATTATATGTCAAGTCTATGTCCAAGACTTGGCACATAGTATCTTTTTGTATTGGTCCTACCTGAATAGGTAGTATTACTGTTCGTTTGGATGACCTTTCTTCATCATCATAGGCCTTTATGGTGATCTGCTTGTTCGGATCAATAGACTAATCAGAGAAGCCCAATGCATAGATAAGATTTAAAGTATAGATATTGAGACCAGTTCCTCCATCTATTAACACTCTTTTTACTCAATGTTTATAGACTAAGACTTTGATATGGAGGGGAGTGTTATGCGGATGATTCAAAGAGACATCATTGTGTTTAGAAAAGGTGAGGTTATGAGGCCTTGTCATATGAGCCACCATGGGGGTGGGTGCAAGAATTTGAGTCCCACTTTTGGGAAAAAAGTGGAAGTGTTTTCCCTATTTTTCAATTTTTTTGTCGATTGATGTCAAAATTTGAGGTACGTAGAGTTTGAATCTAAAAAAACTTTAGTAATAGAAATGTAGTGCTCAGAGTCTAGTTTTCAAATATTTAATTTATTTCAATACCCATATGGTAGAAATTGTTTTTTAGTAGGCATATTTAAAAACCACTTTTTCAAAATCCCTGTTTTGGGGCCATACCACACATGTGTATGACCACCATATTTTGATGTAAATAAAAGAATGTTTGCAAATCCTTTTGGTAAAAGATACCTAATACACCAAATATTGATGAGAATATTTTTTCTTATTTTTTTATTGAATATATTTTTTTTAATTAATTTTTAATTGACTATAAAGTACATTTTCAAAACATCTGGTGTACGATCACCATAATTTGATGAAAATTTCATATTTTTTAATTTTATTTTTTTTAATCTTCAAAAGAATTGTATGTAGATTGATGTCATACAATTTATTTTCAAAAAAACCTAAAAATAAAAAAGTTATTAAAGTTTTACTAAACCTCACTATTTTACATTTAGGTACCACTTTTGATTAATAAATAATGCAAAAATAGTAAAACTAATCATATCACTATGAAATTTACATTTTTGAAATTACGACAGTGAGAACTCTAATGGGTTTTTGTTTCATCAAAAAATATGATCAGGAAGACCTTCAAAACATTACGACAAGGCAGAAATCTGGTATTCCAGTGCCTTAGCCATTTTCCGGAGGTCCAAGCATAGGCTTGGTCCTACCAAGCCTTACCCAAAGCCAAAACCGAGGCATAGGTGTGTTTCCCACTCCATCTTTTATGAAACGGGTGCCCGTTATTTAAAATTCAAAAAATGAGCACTCGTTTTGAAATTTATAGCACTTTAAGAAACATGTGCCCGTTTTTAGAAACAAGTACATGTTTTTAGAAACGGGTGCCCATTTTTAGAAACAGGTACATGTTTTTAGAAACGGGTGCCCGTTTTTAGAAACATGTACCCGTTTCTAAAAATCGTGCACTCGTTTCTCTATGGTGGTCCGATCCTAAACGTGCACCCATTTTATTTTTATGGGTCGAGGCTCCGAAGCTAAATGGGTGCTTGTTTCTTAAAAAATGGGCACTCGTTTCTAGTGGCAAACTTTTTTGCTCGCAAAATTCCACAGGATTGGGACCCAACTTCTTGTACCCACCCATGGCTCGAAATTGATCAATGTCTAGATCTTTAGGAATATGTTTGTTTCGACAAATACTTGTTCTAAAATATCTTTGTGTTTTGGTGAGAGTTTGAGCAACTTGAGTATGGATATTTGAGCGGGAGTTCTCCATAGTTGATCAACCAAGTTGTATTGAGTCTTGGGGATAGTTGTGGATGTTGATGTGTTCCCTTTTAATACGTATTTTTGCATTATGGTTGTCACATTGATCGACGCATGTTCTTGTTTGTCCTTGATTTTTATGACATTTACTTGGTTGTCATATGTCGATATGTGATTGATGGTGTTATCATATAGGTGATTTATACGAGCTCCTCTAGTATCATTTGATGTTGAAGCTCCTCCCTTGTTGTAATTCGGAAGAGGATTTTTAAAGGCATCATGGTCACTATTTGTTTTGTGACCATCAACAGTTAAATCACCTCTATCGATCATGTCCTGAACAATGTTCTTCAGCCTCATGCAATCATTTATGTGATGTCCTTTGTTGCAATGAAAATCACAAAAATGTGAGTGGTTCTACCAAGGTAGTTTGACCTGGGGTTCAAAGTTGTTTATGGATGGAAATGTGATAATCTTATTCACCAAGAGTTCTTGAAACGTTGATTCTAAGGTTTGTCCTAATGGTGTGTAAAAAAAATGATACAGGAAAGCATTGGTGGTACCTGTCTGGTTTGTATTATTCTCTCGGTTAGTGTTGTTGCCTTGGTAAGCATGGTTGCCTTGGTTAGTGTTGATGCCTTGGTTATTGTTATTGGTGTTTGATGTTGAATTTCCTTGGTTGGTATTTTGCGGATAAGTATCAGTGCCTTGATTAACACTTTTTTAATTTTTGTTGGATGGTGGGTTACTTGATAAAGCCAACACTGGTTGTTTAGACTTCACATTATTAACATCAACTACCCCATCATTAACAACGATTTTGTTCCTTGTCCAAAATATAGATTTATCTAAAGTGTTGTTGTTTTGATTGTTAAAGGGGTTAGTGTTTGATGAATTGAAACCTTCCTTAAAGAACTTTAATGTTCCTTTCTTGATGTAGGCTTCCTCCACTTGGATTCCATTTTCTATCAACTTGGCAAAATATGGTATGCATTGGAGTTTGAGTTGATGATGCAGAGCACCATAGTTCCAAACACATTCACTCAAGAACCCTTCAAGGTTCATTCCAAACTATTCATTTAAGGCATAAAAACAACTTCTTCATCAATATCAATCTATCATCATACTTTCATGCATGCTACAGGGGTTCATTAATGTTGTCTCAAACATATCCAATCATTTATAACTTTGCAAACCATTAAACTTCATTGTTCATTGAAAGAATCCAATTCACTATCATCAAAGTGATTGTCATTCACATGATAGTTTTCTATACCTGCACACAGACATTAATAAAGTTTTCTACAGCCTCACTGCAGTGATCTTCCAAATATGCTCAGGTTTGAAAGTTATTAATGTCTGTGTGCAGGTATAGAAAATTGTCATGTGAATGACAATCACTTTGATGATAGTGAATTGGATTCTTTCAATGAACAATGAAGTTTAATGGTTTGCAAAGGTATAAATGATTGGATATGTTTGAGACAGCATTAATGAACCCCTGTAGCATGCATGAAAGTGTGATGATAGATTGATATTGACAAAGAAGTTGTTTTTATGCCTTAAATGAATAGTTTGGAATGAACCTTGAAGGGTTCTTGAGTGAATGTGTTTGGAACTATGGTGCTCTACATCAATTGATAACTCATCTCACTATTTAGGTTATTGATGAATATTTCCATCTTTTTCCTTTTCAAGCATGTCTCAAGGATATCTTGAAACCATGCATCTCCAGCACTGAAGAAACACCATGAATGTTTCATTGCTCTTTTGTTTTGTGTTACACACATCCAGGATGGTGATTGTGTGTTGAATGTTATCGGAGTATTTCATTATGAATTTGTTTACCAACTCCTCAAATGATCTAATGGGAGGTGTAATTTTCGACAACCACTCCATGGTTTGTCCTCCCAAACTTATTAGGAATAGTCTCATTAAGTGTCATCGTGAGCAAACACTAGGCTCATGATACAAAATTCCCAAACGTGATCATGGGGATCACTTTTACCATCGTATTTGTCATAATTTGGTATATCTGAATTTGGAGGAAAAGGTACCATGTTTAATCTCGTATCAAAAGGATAAGGACAGATCTTGTCCAAGGAGTATCGTACCGTAGTTCCTTGTTGCATGTCCTACATTTTCCTTTGCAGTGTGGATTTGTTGTGTAAGAGAAACCATGGGCACATTTGTCCTCCGAGGGAGAGTTTCCACTCTTTCATTAAGATTGTCTTCGTTGTGGGCATGGTCTTGTTCTTGTTCGCATGTATTTTCAGGACCATGTGTCTCTTCTTCTCTTTGTTGTTCTTGATAGGCATAATTTCTAGACTTTGTTCTTGAAATTGTCTCGTCTAATTCCTTAAGTTTTCGGTATCAAAATCTTCAGGAATGTTAACTCCTTTGCTAGTTAGCATGAGTAGATATTTTTCTTTGTCTCCTTTGATAAGTCTTTCCATGAGTTTTTGGAATGATATGTTTCCTTAACATTCTTGGAGAAGTTCCTCGGTGATCTCAGTTTCACCCATATTGGCATACTCATCAAAAGGGTTGGACAATCTACAACCCATACTTTATTCTGGTTGTGATTCTTTTTGTTTGTTTCTCTAAGATTGAGTGACAAAGGTCATTTAATATATTTCTATAGTGACAAATTTTCTTCTGCTAAGGGAGTTCTAGGTGGTGTTGACGGTTCAGGTCGAGATTCATTATATGTGATATAGAACTATGGGAACAAAGTAGCATTAATCCTTCCTCCATGATTTAGGCATTGGTTGAATGTCTCTTTCTGAATGTAATCCCTACTTCTCAAAGGTCCCTTGTCAAACTCATTTGTTTTGCCTTGGATATACAATCACATGTGACGCAAGAATGTGAGATGTGATGCAAAGAGTTGACGATTGATATAGAGAAATTTATTCCTTCTCGTAAGTACCTTAGAACTAGATTGTCTATTCTTCAACTTGGTTTTGTGATGAAGACTTGTTCTTCTCAAAATATGAGGAGTGGTCATACACGAATGATCAAAGGTTGATGTTGATGTTGGATTTGGATACTTCGTTTGAATACTCAAGTTTACTTTATCAAGTAGAGGTTTAGTTAGATTCGCCTCCATGAAAAAGTGTGTCAAATGATATGGATAAAGTCTCCCGATATGGAAACTTGATTTGACAACCTAAGGATTAAACCAGATATTTTGTTTTGGTAGAATCCGTTGGATGGTGAAACTTTGATCACTGTTTCTGATACTTTCTGATTTTGTTGGATGAAGTCCGATCTCAAGCTAGTTTAATGATTTGAAAACTTGTTCTAAGAGCACTTTGTTGATTTGGAATTTTTTCTCACTAATGATCGGATTTGAAGTTTTTGTTGCTGAGTTTGCTAAAGGACCTAAAAGGGTATCTGAAACTGTCGATAAAATTTTCTCAAAGTGCAGGATTTGCTCTTTGTTTTTCCTTAAAATTGATCATGTGCTAAAACAGAGAACAAGTGCACTAAAGAAAGCTCAAAATGCACTACAGAATGTTCCCTATGCGCTAAGATTCCTTTACTATGCGCTAGCTTAGACTGTTTGATGATGACCATTCTGGATAAGTTATGTGCTAATATGTCTTGATTATGTGCTATATTTTGAGCTGAAAGTGCTATGAGATGCTTCTGATGCGCTACACTGATGTTCGAATGTGCTAGACTAATTTTGGGAAGTGTTATTGGGAATTTCACCAGTATGATACTGATTAAGCGTTAAGATAACTAATGAGAGCACTAAGTTTTGGTTCAAATGCACTACTGAATGTTTTCTATGCTTTAGGATGTTGCTCCTATGCGCTACTATCCTTATTTCTTTGTTTCTACAGTTTTAAATTTTAACACTTGTTATTTTAATGGATAATTTTCTGAAAAGAAAAAAAAAAAAAAAAAAGCCTTGAAAACACAACAATAGAAGAGATAACAATTTTGCCTATGCTAAATAAGTAGTGTCTGTTTTGTGAGGATGTGTACAAATCCCCAATGTTTTCACTAGTTTGGATAACAAATAAGACAAATTAAGAAGACTCTGTATTCAAGGGTCATCAACAATATCATAGCCCACTAGTCTTGATACTCCGTCAACTCAAATAGCCTTGTCACCCCCTAGGGGGCGCTCATTTTTTTCCCTTTTTCCAGAAATTAACTCACAGTGAATTGCTTCACAATTGAGTAGTTATCTTGGGAGATATATGGTGAGTGATCTTGGGGGTGGATTCTTCCCCATCCTTACACTATGATATTGAAAATGTCTGGTAACTGACTCGGCTCAAAGCTTCTAATGCTAAAGTTCTTAATCAGGCTTTTATTCAGTCTTCAATGATAAACTCCCTAGACAGGCTTCCCAACCTTTAGAACAAAGGCTTTAGGTATCTTAAAGATACTGGAGGAAGGCCAATTGCTGAGAAAAACCATTGAAGAGGACTTTCGTCAGCCTCCACTTTTGATTATAGTGGGTTGGAACACTTGGCGATAAGTTTGTTTCCCACTTAGGTCGTTCCCCTCTCACCGACCATTAATGGCACCCTAAGGGAAACTCAGGAGGGCAGGCCTTCTAAAGTTTTTAAATGCTTGAAGAAAAGAAAGCATAAAAGTGGTTTGGCTTTTTTATGACCCAATTAAGGGGAGAGCATATACCTTCCACTTTCGAGACAAAGAAAACAACAGTTATTTTTAGCCTTCAAGACAATGATTTTCTAACTTCTATTTGGAGATGTTGCTCCAACAACCATGGTGTTCTTTTTAACTCTTCATAGCAAAATGTGTATTTCCAAAACCTTTGAAAAACAAAACGTAGTTAACAAAGTAAATCGTGATGTTGGTCAACAAAAGGGAAATCATGAAATCAATCCTTAATGAAAACTCCTTTTGTCTTGCACAAAGAAATAAAAGTGAGATTCTTTTTATCCTTTGCAAAAAAAATGAAGTGATGTTTTTTTTTATGCACCAAAGGAATAATGGAGTTCTTTTTAACTAGCACCAAAGGAAAAATGGGATTCTTTTTAACCTTTGCAAAACTGAAAGTGAGTTTGTAGTTCTTTTTGACTTTTGCAAAATGAAGTGAGTTTGTAGTTCCTTTTAACCACCAAAAGGAAGTGAGTTTGTAGTTATTTTTAACCAACAAGAAAATGAAGTATTTTTAAACTAACTTGAAAAAGTTAGAAACAAAAAAAATTAAATGCCTAAATAAACTCCTTCAACCTGCAAACAAAGATTAGTAACTTGCAGCAAACAGTTAGTGAAAAATTTTAACTCTTAGGTGAGCATATACAAGCCTAACTTTTACTTCTGTTACAAATTATGTTTTTCTTGCTTCTAACAGAGTCACGCGCTGAGCTTCTGCACAGAAGTGCTATAGAATATTACAAATGCGCTATAGAATTCTCCCTAAGTACTAAGTTGATTATTGAATGCGCTCCACAATTATCCCGACGCGCAAGAAAGAAATATGAAGTATTATGCACTAACACTAAGTTCAAAATCACTAAAGAAAGGTTCTGATGCGTTAAATAGTGTACCAAATGAGCTACTATTTTCTCTGGATGCTCTAACAAATGTTCCCGATGCGCCAAAATAATATTCCACCATTCTTGTAATCTTTGTCCTACATCAAAAATGATGTGATTTAAGGGGATGGGCCCCATAATGGGCGCCAAAAATGTGTGTGGGAAATAAGGGTGACAAAAGTGTAAAAGTTTGATTCAAAAGGCCCACACACCAATGAGACTCTTGGTGAAAGTTATAGGAACTATATTAAAATAGCTCAACTTCCCAAGGGGTGTCCCATTGTTCTCTATCTCACAGGATCCCTAAAGTCAATGTCTTTGCTCTCATATCACTAAGAAAAGTAACTTATGAATGACAACTCCAAGAATGAGTGATGTTTGATTATTATGCATGAATGCATTACTAGATATGTATGATATTGAAACTATGATGATTAATCTAGCATAAAGATGATGATAAGATTAGTTAATTATCCTAGCAATAATATAGTAGTCTAACAAAGATATTTTATGATATTAAAATGCTTTCTAAATGCTATTATGATTATTTAACAAAGAGAGGCTAAAATGCTTAGTAATTAGACTATAAGTTTGATACATGAAAGATTATGGATTAGCAAAATGACTATAAGTTTGATGCATGAAAACTTCTATATTGAAAATGAGAAATAAGAGCTCTATTTATAGGGAAAATAGGGCAATGGATGGTCAAGATTGAATAATCTTAACAAGGGCCAGGATTGAAAGTTAATCAATCCATGTTCATAATTCTCACCAATGAAATGGTGACAATTGTCAACAAGAGGTTGCTTGAGAGGAGATGAAAGAAGCATTAAATGCTTGAGAAGACATGAAGGTTACCTTAGGAGGTAAGGTTTAAGGTTAGGCTAGGGTTATCCAATGGATAAAGCTTTTACCCAAAGGATAAACTCTTGTGCAAGGATTAAAGGGATAGCCAAGGTTAAGGCCATGAATGCTTGATGATACCCTTGGGTTAGATGAGGACTGAGTTAGAGATAAATTCTCTAATCATGCAAGAAGGTTGAGTTAACCATTAATGGTTATGTAAGAGCTTTAAATGTTTGGAAGACTTTTAGGGCTAACTTGTTGAGGACATAAAGCCTTTAATGGTTATTGAAGACTTTGGAGGCTTTGAGAAGTGACTTCTCTTTTCTTAGGAATGTGACAATAATTAGGAGATGGATTAGGCTAATTTGGAAGTGATTAGAAGAATCTAGAAGGGGTTTAGGAGGCAAGTGGGAGATGTAGGAAAATGCAAGTGGAGGGAAAAGGAATTTAATTAAAATAAACTTACTTAATTTCAATTAAATAGATGCAACTTGCATAAATACAAGTGGGAAGTTTAGATTTATTTATTTGCAAGGATCAATTTAATCAAATGTATATATAATTAAAAGGGAGAAAGGGGAATTAATTAAATAAAGTGATTTATTTAATTAAAGGCTAGAAAAGGATTAGGTGAACTTAATTAAATAAATTGAGTGATTCATTTAATCAAATAGATGAATATGAAGAAATTAATTAAATTTAATTTAATTAATAGGAGGAATGGGGTTAAAATAAATATTAAATATTCATTTATGAAAGTGGTCAAATTTATACGTCTACACCACCTATCCCTAATGTTGTTGACATTCCTAATCTTGAGGTAACTCAAAGGTTGAGAACACCTCCTAGAGATTTGCATACAAATCCTACGTATTTGATTGATATTGATGTTAATGTTTTTAAACCAATGTTTGACAAGATTCTGAAGCGTTCTTGTCAAATACATGCTAACCGAATATGGAAAATATTTTTTGAGCCTTTAAATGAGATGAGAAGATGTTAACTATTTGTTGAAATGATGAGAAATCTGAAATTTAGGCCCATAATGAAGATTCTTGGGCTAAGAACATTGATTGAATCAAGAACCAAATCTATTGTGAAGAATCTGATGAATGCATATGATATTGTTGGTTCTAACTCATGCAAAAAAGATTGTAATGCCACACGACGTGTCATTACATCAACAATTCGAAGCACTCAAACTAAGAAAGCTTGCCTAATTAGAAAGACAAGTAAATAATTGAAGATAAGTAGACAAACTCTAATGAGAACTTTGGGAAGGTGACAAAGAGCGAAGGATCCATATAACAATGAGTTATGGGAATTTTCCAGTAGATTACCGTGGAAAGATAAAGCAATTGTTGAAGCCTTGAGATCCTTAATTGAATATTTTTGGAAGAATAACACAAGGGTCTCTCCAAATCAAAGAGATGTTGTAAGAAGGAGGATTGGTAGTAAAATCTGTTATCCACATCCAAAATATTTTTTGGATATGAGTCAAACACAATTTTTTGCTAAGTTTCAACGTATGTATCCTCAAATTAAAATTAGTCAAAGATTCTTTGAAATGGTAAAGCCTTTTTTATGTCAAAATAAATCACACACGCACAACTTCTTGTTGTAGAGTACATATTGAATTTTCTAACCATTATGATGTTTATCAACACATATGTATAGATTTGCATGCTAACAATGTTTTGTAGGAATGCAACATAAATGGTCCACTGACATCTTCAAGGGAATTCATATCTAGCATCTTATGTAACAGAGTAGATGGTCAACTATATTATAATAAGTGTTGCTTGGATGGCACATGTGTTCATTGTGGTGGATTGCGATATTTACAAATTTGTCAACATATGGATATTGGACAAGAAATTAGTAATGAATTAGTGGAATTTAGAAAATATAAGACAGTGGCCTACATGCTAAAAGATGGAAAAGAAGCAAAAAGGTATGAATTGGTTAGTGAGAAGATTCCAGTGTATCAGTTTATGGGCATCTTTCATGAGAATATAGTGTATGAGTATGCAAGTCATAACCATCGAGCTCATTGGTTGGACTCACAATTTAAGTTATGCAAGGACACATTTCCACTTCATACAATCATTTCAATTGTTGAATTTGCAGAGAACTAAACACTACAACTACAAAACGAGGTGCAATCACAATATTACAACTCCACACAGGTTGCTATATTTGTGCATATAGAATTCATTCATGCACATGATATTATGGAAGAGGACAAGAAGATATTGAGGGAGTATCATTTTTACATCAGTGATGATCACTCACACTTTACAAAGTTTGTGCAAGGTTGTTTTCAGATATTCTACGATGATTTGGCTAGCTGAGGCATATCATTTTGTCAACATATCATATGGTTAGATAATTTTGCATCACAATTTAAGAGCTCTGGGATGTTTTATTGGTTGAGTAGGATGCATATGTTGACTGTTATTCAGCATATGTAGAATTTCTCTTAGGCTAGGCATGGGAAAGGGGAGCATGATGGTGCAAGAGCATGTATTAAAAGAGCTTTAGCATGAGAAGAGTTAAAGTAAAAAGAGAATGCAAACTTGAAAGATGCAAAATCAATTGTTCAATGGTGCAATGGTACAATTGGTCTAGGTAATCAAGGTAAGTCTTCAGTTCGTAGATTTTTTTGGTCGGTAGATGATACTAACATTGCAAAATTTGAAGATTGTTGTACATTGATAGGATCGAGTGAGCTACACTCTTTCAAAATCTCTAATGCAAGTTCATGGACTATCCATACGTGACGTATACCATGTTATTGTTCTTCATGTAGAGATGGTGCCTATAATGAGTGTGAGTCAAAGGAATGGGAGGACAAATGGTGTATGAGGCCTCTAATCCCACTTGAGACATATCGACCTCCGAGTGCACTACAACTCACACAGATGGAAGCATCAGTTGACTTTGACCGTGTGTCAGATTTAGTCCAACCAGGTAAATTATCCACATGCAAATTTTTGTACTTTAATATTTTACCTTAGTTGTTTGCTAAATTCTTCTCACTTTATCATTGTAGGGTATTCTTATGCAATTATTGCATCTAAAGACAATGAAGAATGAACAGATTATTACCTGTGTCATTGTGTGGATGCAAAAAAGAAATTGGATGGCTTTGTGGTAGATGGAGAAAATATTGAGTACCCCACAGGATTAGTAGTTGTTACTGGTACATAGCTTAGAAGGTACCCAGTGAAGAAGTCTAACTTGTGGTTGTCCGAGGAATTCAAGACACATAGGAAGATTCTTCATTATTCTAACCTTGTTGTAGCTTCAAATGTTCATTTGATCAGATATGGGAGTACACCACTAAACAAGAACCTATGGAAGGTTTGTGAGTCTGACGATGAGGCCATACTAGACATGATAAAGAGTAGAGTAGATCTAGATGGTTCATTGGATTAAATGTAAATCCAAAAAATTGTAATATCAATCATATTTGGATATATGTACATGACTTGTATTTTTCGATTACTCGAGGCATTGTAATATAAAAATTTATGTTTTTGTCTTGTTTTATGTGATTTTATGTAAATAGTGTCATTTTGGATCATTAGAGATCACATGGGATCATTTTGTGAAGTTTTAGGCTAATATGGTAAAAGATGTAAAAATTGCTCATTTGTTGTCAATCACTCAAAGTGTGAAAAATTGTCAAAATTCGGCATCATTTTTCTCGATGTTAGTGACACATAAGAACAAGTCATCTGATACTATGGGTTAATGAGATGAAACTCTAAAAAATCCTCTCTCGGTTTAGGTAGACTCCGATCCAATTGCTCGTGGCAACACTTTCTTGGTTGCAACAAAAAGTGTCACATGAGTTCAATGAAAAGTTGCACAATACCCCATCTTTCAATCTGCTCATTGCGGCACCAAATCGTCAGTGCATACACATCTAGGTGGCCACATTTATTCTAGGAATGCCTTCATTCCTCTATCGAACTCACCTGATCGATGCGGACCACACCCTAGCAGCAAAATCCCTAAAGTGCTCAAAGTGTGAAAAATTGTCAAAATTTGGCATCGCGTTTCTTGACCTTGGTGACACATAAGAATGAGTCATCTAATACTACGAGGTCATGTTATGACACTCTAAAAAATTCTCTCTCATTTTAGGTAGACTCCGATCCAATTGCTCATGGTGACACTTTCTTGGTTGCAACAAAAAGCATCAGATGAGTTCAATGAAAAGTTGCACAATGCCCCATCTTTCAATCCACTCATTGTGGCACTGAACCGTCAACGCGTATGCATCCAGGTGGTTGGTTTTACCCTAGGAATGTCTTCATTCCTCTATCAACCTCACCTAATCGATGTCGGCCACACCCTAGTAGTGAAATCCCTAAAGTGCTCAAAGTGTGAAAAATTGTCAAAATTCGGCATCGTGTTTCTTAACCTTCGTGACACATAAGAATGAGTCATCTGATCCTATGAGGTTGTGTTGTGGTACTCTAAAAAATCCTCTCTCGGTTTAGGTAGACTCGGATTCAATTGCTCATGGCGACATTTTCTTGGTTGAGACAAAAAGCGTCAGATGAGTTCAATGAAAAGTTGCACAATGCCCCATATTTCAATCCACTCATCACAGCACCAAACCGTTAGGTCATATGCATCAAGGTGGTCAGTTTTATGCTAGGAATGCCTTCATTTTTCTCTCCAACTTGTCTGATCGATGTGGGCCACACCCTAATAGCAAAATCGCTCAAAGTTGTTAATATTCGGCATCGCGTTTCTCGACTCTCGTTAATCATAAGAAAGATTCATCTAATCCTAGGGGGTCATGTTATGGCACTTTAAAAATCCACTCTCAGCTTAGGTAGACTTGGATCCATTTGCTCGTGGCGGCACTTTCTTGGTTGCGACAAAAAGCGTCAGATGAATTCAATGAAAAGTTGCACAATGCCCCATCTTTCAATCCACTTGTTGAGGCACCAAACCCTCAGCTCGTACACATTAGTGTGGTCTATTTTATGCTAGGAATGCCTTCCTTTTGTTCTCCAACTCATCTGATCGATGCGGGCCACACCCTAGCATCGAAATCGCTTAAGTGCTCAAGTTGCTCAAAGTTGTCAATATTTGGCATCATGTTTCTCAACGCCCATTAATCATAAGAATGAGTTGTCTGATCCTACAAGGTTGTGTTATGGAACTCTAAAAAATTCCCTCTTGGTTTAGGTAGACTCGGATCCAATTGCTTGTGGCGACACTTTCTCGATTGCGACAAAAAGCATCAGATGAGTTCAATGAAAAGTTGCACAATGCCCCATCTTTCAATCCCCTCAACACGGCACCGAACCGTCAACTCATATGTGTTGGGGTGATTGGGTTTACACTAGTAATGCCTTTTTTTTCTCTCCAACTTGTCTAATCGATGCGGGCCACACCCTAGCAACAAAATCGCTTAAGTGGTCAAGTTGATCAAATTTGTCAATATTCAGCATCGCGTTTATCGATGCCTATTAATCATAAGAATGATTCATCTTATCCTATGGAGTCATGTTATGGCACTGTAAAAAATCCTCTCTCAGTTTAGGTAGACTCAGATCTAATTGCTCGTGGCGACACTTTCTCGGTTGCGACAAAAAGCGTTAGATGAGTTCAATGAAAAGTTGCACAATGCCCCATCTTTCAATCCGCTTGTCGCAGCATCAAACCATCATCTCGTACACATCAGGGTGGCCAATTTTACACTATGAATTCCTTCATTTTTCTCTCCAACCTGTCTGATCGATGTGGGCCACATCCTAGCAGCGAAATCGCTTAAGTGCTCAAGTTGCTCAAAGTTATCAATAATTGGCATCGGGTTTCTCAGTGCTCGTTAATCATAAGAACAATTTGTCTAATCCTACGGGGTCATGTTATGGCACTCTAAGAAATCCTCTCTCAATTTAGGTAGACTCGGATCCAATTGCTCATGGTGACACTTTCTCGGTTGTGACAAAAAGTGTCAAATGAGTTCAATGAAAAGATGCACAATGCCCCATCTTTCAATCCACTCATCACGACACAAAACCATCCACTCGTATGCATCAGGGTGGCCATCTTTACACTAGTAATTCCTTCTTTTTTCTCTCCAACTCGTCAGATCAATGTGGGCCACACCCTAGCAGTGAAATCACTTAAGTGCTCAAGTTGCTCAAAGTTGTCAATATTCGGCATCGCGTTTCTCGACGCCCGTTAATCATAAGAATAATCTATCTGATCCTATGGGTTCATGTTATGGCACTCTAAAAAATCCTCTCTCTTTTTAGGTAGACTCAGATCCAATTGCTCGTGGTGACACTTTCTTGGTTGTGACAAAAAGCGTTAAATGAGTTCAATGAAAAGTTGCATAATGCCCCATCTTTCAATCCCCTCATCGCGACACCGAACCATCATCTCATACACGTCAAGGCGGTTGGGTTTACGCTATGAATGCCTTCATTTTTCTCTCCAACTCATCTGATTGTTGCAAGCCACACCCTAGCAGTGAAATCACTTAAGTCACTAGTACATTTGGGCATAATTTCTTACGGCTAATTGTTGGATTTGCAAGGACAAAACGTTGGACTTCCGACCAACTTTACCATCGAAAACTCATCGTCAGGCTTCTCGATGATTCCATTTGCATCGGTCATCCAACGATGTTATGAACTCCTCCGATGGTGACTAAATTTGCACCCCTGGCCACAAATTTCAGCGGATTTCCGTCGGATTTCTGGCGGATGCTATGTTTTCTCCTCGACGACCGTCTGACATGAAAGTGACGTCGGATATACAACATCCTTGTTGGATGCTTCATTAGTTGTCATCAGAATTCCAACTGCGAGAGATGATGTGGGTCAAACAGCTTTGTCATCGGTGAATGAAAGCATTCAACGAGTTCTACTTTTAAAAATTGCATAAAACATATATTATTTATTTGATTTAGTGTTATTTGCAAAAAATGATTATCAATAATGTTTCCTTTCTCCAAGAATTGTCAAGGATCTTTCCGTCAGATAATATATAACATCAAATGACTAAATATTTTCATTACACATGCTTATTTTATTTAATTATTATCTGAGTGTGAATTAAAATTTATATCTGTACGGAAGCAGACATACAAGCTAAAGAGTCATGTGCAAGCAAATTTTGTAAAAGAAAGCAAGTAGGCATTATCTTGAATGACATGGAAACAAGCTCATCAGCTGCCTAGAAGAGAGCAATTGGAGAAAAGCAGAGGAAAGTGTTTAAGGGTGATAAATAGATAGAGAGTATGCAATACAAACAAACAATATCTGGAGTGTGTAATGTGAGGTCTCTAATTTATGTCTGGAGGGACTAACTGGTTTTGGAGTTCCTGTGAAACCTATTGGGCCACGCTTGGATGAAATCAATATGTTCGTGCAAAGAGCACCTTTTTTCTATTATGAGAATGATGCTTTTGCACCAAAGGATATTTGGAAGTCAATATCCAAAAATTTCTATAGTGTGGAACAAGAGTTGGTGGACTCGAAGTAATTTTCATCTTTCAGAAGACCAAGAGGTTATGTACACAATCTCCCAATAGAAGGGTGATTTCAAGCATTACCTCTCCCCCCCATGACTATTCAGGAAGTACTTCCTCAGACAAAGGACTATTGGCCTCCATGGGATCAAAGAAAAAAATTGAAGCATAGACTCTAGATGATGTGGTGGTGTCCTTCATGAAGAACTCTGCACTATAATTGAAAATTCACAAGGGAAACTGCAAGATAGTGAAGAGAAATGAAATCTTGAAAAGTGGGAAGAATGGATCTTGGTTTGGGTGGGACCAAGTCAGGTGACTCCTCTAGAGGTTGATGAGATAGAAATCAGATTAGGATTTGAAAATGATCACACTCGTGGAACTTCGTGTGCGACTAATCGATTGCGGTGTTTGGGTAATGTATTCCAAATAGATACAGTTGCATACCATTTATCTGTCTTGATTAAATACTTTTATTCTGATGGTATTAAATTAAAGTTCTTTCTCTTCTATCTGGTATTGGTGGAGAAGAGGTTGCTTTGTTGGCAGGTCAGGTCGATGCAAAGAAACCTCTTCTCCACCAATACCAGATAGAAGAGAAAGAACTTTAATTTAATACCATCAAAATAAAAGTATTTAATCAAGACAGATAAATGGTATGCAACTATATTTATTTGGAATACATTACCCAAACACCACAATCGATCAGTCGCACACGAAGTTCCACGAGTGTGATCATTTTCAAATCCTAATCTGATTTCTATCTCGTCAACCTCTAGAGAAGCCACCTGAATTGAACCCACCCAAACCAAGATCCATTCTTCCCACTTTTCAAGATTGTATTTCTCTTCACTATCTTGCAGTTTCCCTCATGAATTTTCAATTATACTGCAGAGTTCTTCACGAAGGACACCACCACATCATCTAGAGTCTATGCTTCAATTTTTTTCTTTGATCCCATGGAGGCCAATAGTCCTTTGTCTGAGGAATTGCTTCCTGAATAGTCATGGGGGGGAGAGGTAATGCTTGAAATCTCCCTTCTATTGGGAGATTGTGTACATAACCTCTTGGTCTTCTGAAAACTGAAAATTACTTCGAGTCCGCCAACTTTGGTTCCAAACTATAGAAAGTTTTGGATATTGACTTCCAAATATCCTTCAGTGCAAAAGTATCATTCTCATAATAAAAAAAAGGTGCTCCTTGCATGAACACATTGATTTCCTCTGAGCGTGGCCCAATAGGTTTCACAGGAACTCCAAAACTAGTTAGTCCCTCCGGACATAAATTAGAGACCTCACATCACACACTCCAGACATTATTTGTTTGTATTGCATACTCTCTATCTATTTATCACCCTTAAACACTTTCCTCTGCTTTTCTCCAATTGCTCTCTTATAGGCAGCTAATGAGATTGTTTCCATGTCATTCAAGATAATGCATGCTTGCTTTCTTTTACGAAATTTTCTTGCACATGACTCTTCATCTTGTATGTTCTGCTTCCATACAAATATAAATTTTAATTAACATTCAGATAATAATTAAATAAAATAAGCATTTGTAATGAAAAAATTTAGTCATTCGATGTTACATATTATCTAACAGAAAGATCCTAGACAATTCTTGGAGAAAGGAAACATCATTGATAATCATTTTTTGCAAATAACACTTAATCAAATAAATTTAAAATGTTTCATGGAATTTTTAAAAGTAGAACTTGTTCAATGCTTTCATGCACCGACGACAAAGCCGTCTGACCCACACCATTATCCATAATATAACAAATCAATATAATAGGCTATTATAAAGAATTTATACAAAAATATGAAAGAACATTAAATTACCATCACAAAACCATAAACCATCAAATAGTGAAAATAGATATAAATTTGTAAATGTCTCCCTACAAACACCACAACCATAACCAAAACAAAAAAAATTCTTACCCACAAAAACTAAGTAGCTGGTGAGTTGCAAGTCTACAACATCTCTCAGATGATCAAACCGTTTCTTAATTTTCTTCTTCTGATTATTCAATGGATTTAGTTGCATGTACAAGTTTTCTATTTGAAGCCTTTTGTTTCCCTATATTTGAGACTTAATAAAATTCTTGTGAGTAGGAAATTGATTCAAGAGTTACATGTGAAGAATTTGGCAAAGTAAATGATGACAATCAAACTCAAATTTTATCTGTCTTGAAAGCCTTTTATCCTGATGGCATTAAATTAAAGTTCTTTCTCTATTTTCTGGTGATCTTTGGAGCAGAGGTTCCTTTGCATTGACCTGGGATACATTTAATGTGTGTTGTATCTATGGAAATATGTATCATAGGTCGATGCAATGCAACCTCTGCTCCACCAATACCAAATAGAAGAAAAAGTACTTTAATTTAATGCCATTAGGATAAAATTCTTTCAAGACATATATTAGGTATAAAAGGAAGCCTACCCTGTCATTTGAAGGGGTCTACCTACAATTCAAGTGATCTCTTAATTATAAAATCAATTCAATTCCAAGTGAACAAGAAATCAAGCATTGAAGGAGAATTCAAGTTGGTGAAGGCGCATTTGGAAGACCAAAGGACTCAATGGAGCCATTAAATACTTTTGAAGGTCTTAGGAGTGAAGAGCCAATCAATTATGATGTCTTAAGGTCCATTATGGCAAATGTAAGAGTGGAAAAATTGCTTGCTAAGGAGCAGTAGTAGCAAATCCGCCTTAAGGAGGGGCACATGTTATGATTGACAGTGTTTAGACATTTCAAATGAAAGGTGAATCCATCATCATTTGGATGGTATAGTGTTTGGAAGAAGGGTATATGAGAAACCCTACTTTGAAGGGTTTGTGAGAGGCTAAATAAGGGATTTTGCATCTAAGAAGTTAAAACTTGTAAATAATTGCATTTCCTTAGTTTTGAATCATATACTTTCCAAAGAAACCTTTTGATAGTAGATTATGTGTACCATCCTAATCCAAAAAACATTCATTTTGTCTACATCCGATAGTCATTGCTAAAATCAATTTAAAGTGTATTCATTTAGGGACCTTTCATAAAATATTCTCAACTTACACATCATAAAAGGATCTTAAAATATTCATTGTTTATAAAGATAAGAATTTGGTTGTTTCATACACCTTCCTTTACTATTTTAAAAATATCATCGACCAAAATATTGTGAAGCAGTAGTATAGAGTGCATTTCATCTATTTTATGCCTAAATATTTCATCATACCACTTTCTTTTCAAAGGCGACTGGTCGATTGCCATGTTTGGGTAATGCATTCCAAATAGATACAATTGCATACCATTTATCTATCTTGATTAAAGACTTTATCCTGATGACATTAAATTAAAGTTCTTTCTCTATTTTCTGGTGATCTCTGGAGCAGAGGTTGCTTTGCATCAACCTGGGATACATTTAACTTGTGTTGTATCTCCGAAAATATGTATCATAGGTCGATGCAATGCAACCTTTGCTCCACCAATACCAGATAGAAGAAAAAGTACTTTAATTTAATTCCATTAGGATAAAATGCTTTCAAGACATATATTAGGTATAAAAGGAAGCCTACCCTATCATTTGAAGGGGTCTACCTACAATTCAAGTGATCTCTTAATTATAAAATCAATTCAATTCCAATTGAACAAACAATCAAGCATTGAAGGAGAATTCAAGTTGGTGCAGGTGCATTTGGAAAACCAAAGGACTAAATGAAGCCATTAAAGACTTTTGAAGGTCTTAGGAGTGAAGAGCCAATCAATTATGATGTCTTAAGGTCCATTATGGTGAATGTAAGAGTGGAGAAATTGCTTGCTAAGGAGTAGCAGTAGAAAATCCGCCTTAAGGAGGGGCACATTTTATGATTGACAATGTTTAGACATTTCAAATGAAAGGTGAATCCATCATAATTTGGATGGTATAGTGTTTGGAAGAGGGGTATATGAGAAACCCTACTTTGAAGGGTTTGTGAGAGGCTAAATAAGGGATTTTACATCTAAGAAGGTTAAAACTTGTAAATAATTGCATTTCCTTAGTTTTGAATCATATACTTTCCAAAGAAACCTTTTGATAGTAGATTATGTGTACCATCCTAATCCAAAAAACATTCATTTTGTCTACATCCGATAGTCATTGCTAGAATCACTTTAAAGTGTATTCATTTAGGGACCTTTCATAAAATATTCTCAACCTACACATCATAAAAGGATCTTAAAATATTCATTGTTTATAATGATAAGAATTTGGTTGTTCCATACACCTTCCTTTACTATTTTAAAAATATCATCGACCAAAATATTGTGCAGCAGTAGTATAGAGTGCATTTCATCTATTTTATGCCTAAATATTTCATCATACCACCTTCTTTTCAAAGGTGACTGGTCGATTGCCATGTTTGGGTAATGCATTCCAAATAGATACAGTTGCATACCATTTATCTATCTTGATTAAAGAATTTTATCCTGATGGCATTAAATTAAAGTTCTTTCTCTATTTTCTGGTGATCTCTGGAGCAGAGGTTGCTTTGCATCGACCTGGGATACATTTAACTTGTGTTGTATCTGTGGAAATATGTATCCTAGGATGATGCAATGCAGCCTCTACTCCACCAATACCAGATAGAAGAGAAAGTACTTTAATTTAAAGTCATTGGGATAAAATGCTTTCAAGACATATATTAGGTATAAAAGGAAGCCTACCCTATCATTTGAAGGGGTTTACCTACAATTCAAGTGATCTCTTAATTATAAAATCAATTCAATTCCAAGTGAACAGGCAATCAAGCATTCATCAAGAATTGAAGGAGAAACCAAGTTAATAAAGATATTTAATAGGGGAAATATTTAATAAAGATATCATCTTTTAAATTAAGAAATGGGTAGGAGATTAAGAATACAAACCTTCCATATTGCACACTTCAAGGTATATTCAAATTACAAGTTACAATTATAGGGTCTGTCCTATTCGAGCTAGCTACTATTTCAACGCATTCTAACACATGTATCTATTTCTATGCAATAATTAATAGTAGCTACATAGACTGGCATGGTACATAAGTTCTTTTCTAATAGTGCTCTTCATATGCAATTCTTTCAAGATTATTTAGTTGTATCTACCTTCTTAGGTTCTACAAATGGAGATTAGATTAGGTTATGTATCTACTTTCTTGCTCTATAATTCTCGTTGTGTTTAATAAAGTTTTATCCCTTTGCTGAAAAAAAGGGAGGTTGATGATAAATATCTATGTTGTCTATTACTTTATTCCCATGACAATAAGTGGTTAATGTTGATACAAAGTAACACTAACAAGAAAATTTGATGACAATCTAATACACATCACTATTGAACTTACCCCTATCTCATATAACCCTATGTTGGCTAGGCCCCACAATAATTAGAAGATCCTAATTACTATTGTCCTAAACCTTGTATTGACCATCACAATTTCACAGTGATTTGAGTTAATTAGTCCATTAGCGAGATTGGGAAAGAGTTTGGTATTGAGTTAGGTGTTGGTCGAAGGTTTAAGGAGGTACACTATCATCATAATTAATGTTAGAGAGTGTTGTGTGAATAAGAATGGCCATGAAAGGAGTGACTGTCCTAAGTGCTTGAGACTATCACAAAAAGTGAGTGTTGTAGTAGTGAATCTTCCTTTGACCTTTGTGTGTTTAGGAGGGTAAAGACCCATGGTGGTATATGTTGAGTGGTTGGGAGGGTAAAGACCCACATATCAACTATCTACTTTGACATCCTAGGATGGTGTCCACCTACTCTAAAACCTTGTGGGAACTCTTTGTCTGATACTAACATATACATAACATGTGCCTCTCATATAACCCTATGTTGGCTAGGCCCCACCATAATTAGAAGATCCTAATTACTAAAAACACTAGATTCTCCCCTAAAAGGTTGTTGCGTCATAGAAGGCCTAGCTTGATAGCCCTATAGTCTCTCATACCTAAAATATCCTTGTGTCGATGATGGTCAAATGTGACTACCCTATGGCCCCTACTATGCTCTAGACCTTTGTCCCTAATATTGATACTATTGGGTTTTTCTTTGTAAATCATATAGTAAGTCTAAATTATCCTTTGAAGGATGGGGAGGCCTATGGACACTTTAGTCCCTTTATCAAGGTTACAAACTTCTCTCATGCCTCTTGTGTCCTACCATGTACCTCATTTTCCATAAGAGACTTTGCCATAGCAACCCTAAAGTCATTTGGATTGGCCATGTGTAGGAAAACTGAAATTTTGGGCTTTCCACCCCTAATGAAATAATTGACAAGTAACTTGTCTTGAATGTAATCTACAAACTACAAGAACTCCAAAAAATAACTCTCATCTTGAGCCACTATGAAACCTTATTATGTAAATTGTGAAACTCATCTATGCATCTCTGTCAAAAATATTTTGAAATAGAACACACTTTGAAGCACTCCAAAAATGGTATTTGGAGAGGGTTTCCAATGTGAGTTGGTGAATTTTATCCTCCTAGTACCACAAGGTGGAATCAAGTCCTCTCAAAAATTGCATTGAAAATTATGCCTTTAGGTTGCTCACATATAGATGCAACCCAAAGCATAAGTCCAAGCTAAGTAACCAAGACTTATCCTCAACCGCATTTGTGGAACTTAAAAATGTAGAGGATTGAAGATGAAGCAACTCTCGAATATATGATCCTTTGGCTCATGATATGTGCTTGCTATAGTCTATACCTCTTGTATTTATGCATGATGAGACTAGGTAATGTGTATTGATCAATATTATATCTCCTCTATGTGTATTTCCCAAATTCAAGGCAAACTCCTAATAAGCTCCCAAGATGCAAGTATATGCTCCTCTACTACAAGTGGATCCTCATGGCTTGTAAGATTTGAGGTCCATACTTGGGCTACTCATCTTGGTGAAAACTCTCAAAGTGATATGACCCTTCCTTCCATTTCCTACACCCTATTTTCTAACCCACACCTCATAACCTTTACCTCACTTCCTATCATTATTACCTTCCATCTACCTTTCATATCCCCTATATTAACCTCCTCCACTTTCCTACATCATATACTAAACCTTAACCTCATACACACTTACTTTTACTTCACCTACATAAACCCATTCCATCCTTCACATCCTTTTATCTCCCCCCATTCACTTTCCTACCTTCCAAACCCCTAACATATCCTAACTTACTCTTTCACCATTACATCCTTCATCACTTACCTCCCTATCTTATCCTAACCCACACCTCATAACCTTATACCTCTCAGCTTCCATTTTATACCACCTTACTAACGGTACAATTATGCTCCCTTCCAAAACACCGATAAAAAATAGCACTTGATCACTACAGAGTGCTCTCACAGTTCTGTAGCAGGGATTTTTTGTCACAACCATATATACCAGCATCCATAATTAGGATATATTTTACATAATGGCACTCAATCACGTAGGTTTAGGTCATCCCTCTCCTTAATTAGGATATATTTTAAATATGGAAAGTAGTGTTAATATTTTTTAGGCTAACTATATTGTTCATTATTTAAAATGCAGTATTTAATTAATACATGATTGTAGGATTTCTTCTTTTAAATCAATCATATCATATTACAGAAACCTCTCACCATCTCTTCTATTGGCAATTAATCTAATAAATCTATAATAAACTTTGAATCTAAATATTTGAATATGTATAACATTGAATCTGTTGATTATACCCTACCTTTTTCATGCAGCTATTAAACCATTCCTACATCCTACAGTGATTAAACCCACAGGAAACCTATGTCTGCCTACCTCCTTCATGTTCATCAAGGGATGGCCCCTACCTATATGTTCCCTATTGTGATCCCCTAATATGCCCCAAGATAGAAAACTAAGATACCTTGGGAGGGCCTTTAGGTAGGCACTCATTCGCTCGACCGGGAAGGAACGCTTACACGAATAGTTGTGGTTGAAGCCAGCAAAGATGGATGGAGATTTGATAGTGAGTGTCCAAGAATTTGGGTTGTTTCCAATGTGGCTCTTATTGCTTCTTTAGGTCAATAATTTCCATTCATTAGGAAAGCACAGAACCGAATCATACTCCCTCCACTTCCAGCCTGAGGTGCAGAACCGGTTGGTTTCACACCAATGATCTTCCCTGGCATGATTAAACCCATAGGTTCACTACAGAGGCAGGATTTTGTAATGGTAGAGGTGGGACGAAGAGGCGGGAATTTTTAATGGTAGAGATCTATAGGACGAAGAGGCGAGATTTATGAAATGACTTGGTCTTTTCTTCTTTTTTTTAAGTAATGCACACGGTCATTGGAATTTCGACGAACGCAGGCACTTTTTCTAAAAAATCCCAAATGTCATTGCCAATTCCTTCTCCGTCAAAACCAAATGTTGTATTATCATCAAAATTCTGACGAAATCGAGCATTTTTAAAATAAAAAACAAATTTGATCACAATATACCTTCTCCGTCGGAAACCTCCGTCGGAATTTTAGGCCAAATGTATTAGTGAGTGCTCAAGTTGCTCAAAGTTGTCAATATTCAACATCACATTTCTCAATGCCCAATAATCATAAGAATGAGTCATCTAATCCTACAAGGTCATGTTATGGCACTCTAAAAAATCCTCTCTCGGTTTAGGTAGACTCGGATCCAATTTCTCATGGCGACACTTTCTCGATTGGGACAAAAAGCGTCAAATGAGTTCAATGAAAAGTTACACAATGCCCAATCTTTTAATCCGCTCATTGCGGCACCAAACCATCAGCTCATATGCATGAGGATGGCTAGGTTTATGCTAGGAATGCCTTCATTTTTCTCTCCAACTGGTCTGATTGATGCAGGCCACACCCTCGCAGCGAAATTGCTTAAGTGCTCAAGTTGCTCAAAGTTATCAATATTTGGCATCACGTTTCTCGACGCTCATTAATCCTAAGAATGGTCTGTCTAATCCTATGAGGTCATGTTATGGCACTCTAAAAAATCCTCTCTCGATTTAGGTAGACTCAGATCTAATTGCTCATAGCGACACTTTCTCAGTTGCGACAAAAAGCGTCAAATGAGTTCAATGAAAAGTTGCACAATGTCCCATCTTTCAATCCACTCATCATGGCACCAAACCGTCAACTTATATGCATTGGGGTGGCTGGTTTTATGCTAGGAATTCCTTCGTTTTTCTCTCCAACTCATTCGATCGATGCGAGCCACACCCTATAAGCGAAATCACTTAAGTGCTCAAGTTAGTCAAAGTTGTCAATATTCAGCATCGCGTTGCTCGGCGCTCGTTAATCATAAGAACAAGTCATTTGATCCTACAGGGTCATGTTATTACACTCTAAAAAATCCTCTCTCATTTTAAGTAGACTCGGATCCAATTTCTCATGGTGACACTTTCACGGTTGCGACAAAAAGCGTCAAATGAGTTCAATGAAAAGTTGCACAATGCCCCATCTTTCAATCCATTTGGTGCATCCCCAAACCATTAGCTTGTATGCGTGAGGTGGTCGACTTGATGCTAGGAATGCCTTTTTTTACTCTCCAACTCGTTCGATCGATGCGGACCACACCCTAGCAGCAAAATCGCTTAAGAGCTCAAGTTGCTCAAAGTTGTCAATATTTGGCATCGTGTTTCTGGTGCTCGTTAATCATAAGAATAATTCATCTTATCCTATGAGGTCATGTTATGACACTCTACACAAGCCTCTCTTGATTTCAGAAGACTCAGATCTAATTTCTCGTGGTGAAACTTTCTCGGTTGCGAAAAAAAGCGTTAGATGAGTTCAATGAAAAGTTGCACAATACCCTAACTTTCAATCCACTCGTCGTGGCACCGAACTGTCAGCTTGTACGTGTTCGAGTGGCCGGTTTTACACCAAGAATGCCTTTTTTTTCTCTCCAACTCATATGATTGATGTGGGCCACACCCTACCGGCCATCCCATTTAAGTGCTCAAAGCGTGAAAAGTTGTCAAACTTCAGTGACGTGTTTTTCGACGCCTGTGAGAAATATGAATGAGTCATCTGATCCTACAGGGTCATGCTATGACACTCTATTAGTTTATGCATTAGATTAATAGACCTAAATACTCTTAAGTATTATTAATTATTGGGAGTCATTTAAAGTAGCTCTATTAGGGTATGCATTAGATGAATAGAAGTGTATGGACTATGCAATTGTTTTAGAATGGTTATTGGTACAATGGTGTCTTACATTGTCTAATTTTGGTTCTTTCCATGTTTCCCTTATATAGTCTTATTTTGACTATAACTATTGAATTTGTGTTGATCCCTATAAGCTTGTGTCTTGGATTACAAACACATATTTAGGTTCAAAGCTTAATTAACAATAAACTTTGTGCAATTATTCATTTAATCATTTGTACTGCAATTATCGATAACCATGATAAATGATTTGTATTAACCAAAAAGTTACAAATCCATACAACATTGTATACTATTAAAAGTATCAAATATATTCAGTGCAGACAAATAGGTTTGCCAAAAGCCATATGGACATAGAATGTCACGTATTCATAAAACAAAACAGATGTTCAAAATTGCTATAAAGGCATACGACATGATATCCAATAAAGTCAAATAGGAGCTTGCCAAAAGCCATATGGACATAGAATGTCACATATTTGTAATACAAAACATATGTTCGAAATTGCCATATAGGCATACAACATGGCATCCAATAAAGTCAAATAGGAGCTTGCCAAAAGCCATGTGGACATAGAATGTCACGTATTCATAATACAAAACATATTTTCAAAATTGCCATATAGGTATACAGCATGGTATCCAATAAAGTCAAATAGAAGCTTGCCAAAAGCCATATGGACATAGAATGTCACATGTTCGTAATACAAAACATATGTTCAAAATTTCCATATAGGCATACAACATAAGACCCTATTCAATTCATTTCCCTCTACAGGAAGGAAACATATCATGAGATATCTTTTCCTATCAGAGGGATGGAGATGTATATGATGCAGGTGTCTTTTGAGTACGCCCACTCGACCTCCTCTCCAGACTTTTTTGTAACTCCACATGATACGATGAAAAGAATGATGTTAGCATATACAAAAATTGAATTTTAGAATGACATTAATAGAATAGTCACTTACCGCATCCAAATAATCATGATGTTCATCCACAACAAGTGCACGTTCATGATCTGGAGTGACAAGCCCCTCCTGTAAGTATCACAATATAAATTAAACTAAATACAAGTTTCATTAAAATTTTCAATAACATATTATTAAGATAACAAATGTAATGCTAAATTTACTAAATTTACAAATATGTCTCATACTTCTGTCAAAGTAGTTGAACTTGCTACTACTGCAGCAACACCGCGCTCCATTGATGCACAGGTAGTAGGAGGAGTCTCTGATGTCAACATATAAAAATTAAACAAAGTATATTGATCGATCACCAAAACTATCTATATTATTTAATAACAAGATTAAAGATAAATTGCTTACCTGGGTGAAAGATTGTCGATGAAATACACTGCGAGTTGTTGATGTTGAAGCTCTAGCATCAAACTATTTGACATCCAAAATGAGAAATTAGAAAACCATTCACATAAGGTTCAACTATCTACATATAATAATTATATTTCTTCACTCATTGTATACTTGTGGAGTTGACGAAGTCGTGAAAAAGGGTGTTGCAGGAATGTTGCTAGTATTGTGAACACTTTGACCATGATTTTTTATCATAATAATTTACTAATTTAGATATATTCTTAAATTTTTATATAATATTAAATAAAAATAATGAAATGAACTTGTAATGAATATTCACCTGGGTATCAATGCCAAATGTTTCATTTAGCAAGGATTTTGTCATGACAATGTTCTCTGTAGAAAACTTCACTCATGCACATGCATTCTCAATACTATTAGGATCATAAGTGAAAATAGAACCACAAGATCAACAAAAATGAGCTTGAACAAAATGCCTAGAAGAATCACCATCATCACTCACATCACCCTCTACTAGAGGCCTAGCATACTATATAAGGGTCTGAGTGAGTGAGCTAATAAAGTCTAGAGTTTCGACCTCAACACTCTCCTTCACAATGGAAGGAATAATAACATGCTCCACCATAGGTCTGGCCAAGGGTCTTGGTGGGATATTTGGGTCATGTTGTGCACCTTCTCTATCATGTGAGGAACCCCCAACTCTACCTTGGAAATCTAGAAAATCAAAATAGTTTGGGATTTCATTAAGGATAAACTCACAGTATAGTTTTCTCAAAAGGTATTGGGGTACCTCATGATTATTGCATGGGGGTTGATTAAATACCATCCACCACCTATCCCAAAAATTATTCTTAATCCCTTCATGATGACACCAATGAATAGGGAATCTCCTACATCCAGGGTGTAAAGGAGGATTCATTCGGGGGTCCGTAAAAAGAGCACACAAGTCAAATTTATTAATTTTCTTTTTCTTCACTATCGCATATGATAATTTGTCAGCATAAAATTGATTTTGTTCTTCCTTCTTACTTGACCAAAACTTTATTTTCCCACACGGATTGTATGAGATACAATAGATTGCAAAGAACTGGCAAGGTTTGTCCTATGGGAGTTTGTTCTAGTGGGATCTTTTAGCCTTGTGATTACACCTTCAAGCTCATTTTGGCTATTTTACATTTGACCTAATAGGTTTTCTTGTGCACCTATAGGATGTCTAGGGATTGTAGGAGGTTCTTGATGTTCTTCTTCTTCAATATGGTCTTCATGATGCGGTGATTGAGTGTTTTCAATATTTTCTTGTCTAATCTCATTTCCTGATAATGAAAATAAATTTAAATCAAGAAGCCTAGTTTAATCTTCAGATTAATTAAAAAATGACAATAAGAAAACAAAAATACATACCTCTTAGAGCTCTTCGATGGCTTGGCAGCATTTTTATGAGAGATGGACAACTTAGTGCCCAATATCAAGCTTCTACAAAGGGCGAGTGCAAGAAAATGGCACCCCAAATCACCAAAACATGGGTTTGGGAGTGCAGAATGTATCCAAAATGCAGACTTGTGTCTTTTTATGGTTTGAAAAGGTCATATGGCGCACGCCTTATAGGGTGTGCACCTTATGACAATTTAATTTGTTTTTTAAAGTGTGGCACCTTTTTGGTACCACAACTTCATGCATACACCCCACTCTCAACTCTCTATATATCACTTCTTCTCTTTATTGTTGTCTTTATATCTCTCCTTCTCTCTCCCCCTATCCATATGATTATATCTTCCATCTCTATCCATCCTCTATCACCATATTTATCTTCCTTTATATCACTTTCCCCAATCTCTATCACCTTACCCCACTCTATTGCTTTCCCTCTCTCTCAGTACGCTAAAAATAGAGCATTTTTTTATGATTGACCTTGCACACCTTTTCGGGGTACCCATTCCACACAAAGGTGCAATTGCTAGTTTATTTTTCTTTCTTTTTGCATTCACTTTTCAAAAGTGACAATTTAATGTGTTGTACATTCACTTTTCAAAAATCATAATTCAATGCACTCTTTGCATTCAATTTTCAAAATTCAAAAGTCAATGCAAATTTTACACTCCATTTTTACAATCCATAACTTAATGCAAATTTTACATTTTTAAAATGAATGTATTTGTTATTTTTGCCTATTTTTCTCTGATGGAGAACGCGACATGGCTTTAGACCGGCTTTGTATTTTTCACCAAAAATTGGTCTTAATAAAATGTTGTGTTGATTACCAAAAAAATAGCAATTTGAAATCTTGAAAGCTAAGAAAAATTTAATTTTAATTATTTTTTGCAATAGATTGCCACAAAAATAAAAGTTTAAAATTTTCAACTCAAGGAAGTGGGTTGTTCCAAAAAATGGCCACATGAGATAAAATGTCAACTTAGACATCCTTGCCAAGAATTTTTACATAAATCTCCCAAATTTTTGAAATTTTATTGTTTTTCTAATTTGTGTCGATGCAGAAAAATTGACCTTTCAAAGTGCAAACTGGATTATTGATATGAGATTGTCAACCTGGCACTTGAAAAGTAATTTGATGTAAACAATTTGATCCAAGTGAATATGCCCTTGATTCCCTAATTATGTTTCAAACAATTGTAAAGGTGTGATGTGGCTCAATTAGCACATGACTAACAAATGATAGGGTGTTGGGATGACCACATCAACCATGCACATCTATACATTTGATTAAATATTATCAAAAGACACTCATCATTAATCAACCTAGCATTTGATTTGAGAAAAAATTTTAAATTGGGTTAATTTAGAATGGGGATACTTAAGAGACAATGTCAAAATAGTGTAGCTTGGAATGATTTGATGTCTTGGGGAATGAATAGAGTACTTCTCTAGTATTCACCTACCTACCGAAATGTATTGGTGTCGTTTGTTTTACCACATGATGGAGGCCATGTATAGTATTCCTCTTGCCTCGTGATGCATAAAGTATGTTAAATGAGTACATTATGGAGTTCTATGTACCACTATACAATGTTATTATCATTTTATGAACCTCCATCCTAAAAATTTTAACCTCTAGGAACTCTTCATACATGTCACATGATGAACCTATGTTTATGTATTATTCTCTTAGCATTTGTATGGCAGTTACATCTTCATATATTGTTTGTCACACTAAACTAATGCACAATATATGAAGGATTATTCTAACAAGTTCAATTCAATAGACTAAGAGAAAATCAATTATATCAGTAATGGTGTATGAATAGCCAATTTTCATAGTATCATTATTTTCTTGTATTTTTATTGGATTTTTAATAGTGGAGTAGTCTTAGAGAAGCAATCAAAGAGATCACACATTTACTAACATAAAATGGATTTTGAATGGTGTATGAATAACATAAAGCTGATAAATGAATCTTACCAACCATTTTAATGAGATCAGACATAAATATTTAGTAACATGTTACATTCATTTAAGCCCAATATTAGATTGTAGACAACATTGTAGGTTGAACAAATTTTATTTTTTGAGTGTATTATAGAAATCACACCTCAATTGTAGGACTAGTTTGTGGCATAACAAAGGCATGAAAACTAAATCACACCCTCACACAAGATAACACTATTTGTTGATAAAAAATATTATTGCACACAAGTATGTCATAATAAATTTGATTTGTAGATAAGGAACAACATTTTACTTATATAAATATACCAATGTATGTATATACAAATAAGGTTGACATTACAAATATTTTTCATTAACAATCAGTCCAATGAACTGTCTAGATCTAGATTTTACTTACTTAACCTAGGATAATTTTAATGAATGTAGCAAAGCCCTAATGAATCTAGGCCAATCGTAATGATACTAGGAGAGTGCAATAAAAACTAGACCATAGAGTTGCATGTAGATTATATAAGTTTTATTATCCATGGTCATGTTTTGATAGATTGAGAAAAGTTAGGAGTAATAGAAGAAACAAGATATATAACCTTTATGCATATATTGAATATGTGCATCCCCAGAGAATTGATTATGAACATGTAAAGAAAAGTAGGCTATCAATAACACTCCACATTCAAGAAGGCTAAGGGTTTTAATGAAATAGAGGAATTCCAATTATGGTTTGTGTTGAATGGCAGTGGTACCATGAAATTATTAGAATAGTAGAAAGTGGAATTTCAAGGCATGTAGAATATTAGAAAGTGGATTTCCAAAGATATTTTGGATAGCTAATCTTAGAAGAATAATGAACAACAAGGTTTATTAACTTATCTTTTTAGTAAGCCAAGATTAGAATAATAATGACAATAATATTTATAATGAACTTAGTGTAGTCCTAATGAACCTAGGATAGTCATAATGAATGTAGGGAAATTGTAATGAACCTAGGATAACACTAATGAATCTAGGATAATAATAATCAAGCTAGGATAATCCTAATGAACTTAGGATGGTCCTAATGAACCTAGAGCATTTCTAATGATACTAGGAAAGTCCTATGAGCCTAGGACAGACCTAATGAGCCTAGGATAATGCAAGAAAAAATTACTATGATAAAAACTACTAAATATATTTGAAACATAAATTGAACATAACTCAAGAAGTGAAAGAAGTTGCAAAAGAAAATTATAGTGTTACATAGAGATCATAGACTTAACAAGTGATATATCTGGTCAAACATATTAAGTACTCTATTTGATAACTTAATGAATGTTGGGGTAGCTCAAAGGAAATAGAACATAAGATTGAATCCAATTTTGAGTATTTATTATCATGTGCTTATCACATCGAAAATTTAAGCAATGTTGACCAAATTTAAGTAATTTTTACCAAATTTGATTATTGTTCAATATTGATAATAATTAATTTATATAACCCTTTCTATAGAGAGAATAATAAGGCGTGTTGTATTTATTTAAGAATTTGGATTATAATTAGAATCACATTTGGATGGATAAGATTATAAATGAAGGACGGTCATAGGTTCCTAAGTGTGAGATTTTGCCAAGATCTAGAGGCAATGGAAAGCACAAATAAGAGAGACAAAAGAGATGATAGGAATAAACTGTATTCTATCAAGATGAAAGATATGATCAACTGGATCATTACAAGATGTTCAATGATTGCCCATGTAAACAATGTAGATGAGCCTTCTTATATAGGAAAGGCTTATGGATATGTGAGCACACGAACATGACATGTGGCTCAATAAGAAACAAGGGTAGGTAGGAAATAGGTGTGGGTAGGTAGGAGAAACAATATAATATTACACATGAGGTGGAATGTAACAACAAGATAAGATCAACACCATAAAAGGTGGAAATTCTCCTACACACACTATCCCAATGAGGCACAAACACCCAAGTGTCTCATACCCAAACTACTATGAAATGCATTATCCTAAGTAAACTTAAGTAAGTGTAATAATATCCATGATGAATAATTATTTACACCAACACTAAGTATTCCAACAAGGACCAATGTAGGAATATGAGATTGTAATGCAACGTATGATCACTTGTGTCAACATGGATCACTTAACGTATGAGATATCATTGACATAGTAACAAGGAACATGCTAAGATAATCATAAAGCCAAGTAGACAAATACAAAAAGAACAAAATCAAATGAATAGGATTATAATTAAACTATGTGATAAGGTGGTATCCACAAAACATATAAACAAAAATAGAACATACCTTAAAATTTAAGATTTTATTTGATGATTGCACAATTGTGTAGTTCTTTCACGTTTTGCTTCAAAATCCTCAAAAATTTAATTTTGTTGCCAACTTCTTCTCAAGTACAATGTTCAAATAAATATAAATATAATAGAATTAGTAAAAATTATGAAAAGAAGTCACTATATTATCAAATTAAAACAAAATTTAAATCATATTAAACATTTCAATACTAAAAATATGAAAATATTAGCTCATACAACCAAATTCAATCTAACAACGTCAAATTTTTTTCTTATATGTTGTCAATCGAACAAAAAGGTGGTGGAAAGGTGATGGAATATGTTAAATATACTTGTGCACAATTTTAATACTATGAAAAAGTGTTTCATTACTGAATAATGCATAGAGCTAACAATATTAGAGCATGTGGCCCTAAATCATGGGGCACATGCATATGGACCAATATCAAATAGGCTTCCATCCTTACTCTTCAAAAACCATAATTGGTCCGATCAAGTCAAGTTTCCTTATTTGAAGAAAGACCTTCTTGAACTGTTGTTTGTGTCATCCTAGATATACCTCAAGCAGTTAAGCATTTCCAATGAACTTAGCTCTGATACCAATTGTTAAACACATATATACTAAGAGGGGGGTGAATCAAAGTATGCCAAATTCAAATTCAAAATTAAACCAACATTAAAACCATTTCCATATCTCATATTATCATTAAAAAAGTTATACAAATGATAACACAAACCCACATCAACACAAATGAACACCAAAGATATGCAAAAACCTAGAAGGGAAAAAACACTATGAGACTAGCTACTTGGATCTACTTCCCAAGTCCAACTTCACAAATATAAAAATTAACGTACAATATTTTGTAGGAACCAACCCACAAGATTATAACATCAAATTTAGACAATAATCCCTAATTACATTTGCAGACACCAACCTACACCAATCCTCTAATCAAAGAACTGAGCACCAACTCAGATAATGCAGAACCAACATCAATTGAAAAAAAGAGATGCAAAAGATAAGTTATGAGGACCTTCTCAACTCAAGCTTCAACATCTATCTAATTTGATTTGCATAAAAATATTATCTCAGTGTGTATAGGATCTACAAATTGATTCACATACTTCAATTCATCTCGACTACCTCCTAAATATAAATATTGCACAACATTTACCATATTCACCACCTCACACAATTGAAATGAACCTATATCAACAATAAATATATATTCCAATGATTATATTATATTTACATGTTGGCCTAGAACATTGTTACAACATTGGCAAGTTGGCCATAAGAAAATTCCTTAACCAAACATGTAGTTGGCTTGGTCCTAAAGCCAATACATTACACCAAGGGCAGAGATTCATTACCCTTGATACAAGATCAACTAGTCCCAAACAACTTTCACATGCTTCCTCCATCTAGTGCACATTTACCATATTCACCGCCTCACACCATCGAAGTGAACCTATATCAACAATAAATATATATTCCAATAATAATTATATTTACATGTTGGCCTAAAACAATGTTACAACATTGGCAAGTTGGCCATAAGAAAGTTCCTTAACCAAACATGTAGTTGGCTTGGTCCTAAATCCAATGCATTGCACCAAGGGTGGAGACATGTTATGCATTACCCTTGATACAATATCAATTGGTCCCAAACAACTTTCACATGCTTCCTCCATCTAGTATACATTATTCTTCTTTGGCACATCCATTGGCACAGTTGGCCAACTAGCACTTCTATATTTTTGTCTCCTAATGATCAACCTCTAAAACTCTTAAATCTAATACATTATATGAAACTTTACTTCCAAAGCCATAACTCGTAATTGTAGCTGAAAGTGGAGCGCAACATGATGGCAATGCAAAAACTACACATACTATCTTTGAGTGACAAACCTCAAAAAACCATCATAGACTCTTCGGAACCTCTAAAAATATGCTCGACAAGTAGGAAATTTTGATATTGAAACATCATGATAACATTAAGGGATTTATCCAACATACTTAACATTGTCGGGTCAAATGCTTTGCATGTTTTATAAACTCCTAGATTCCTTGACATCAATGCATTAATAGCACATTTGATATCAATGGCAACACTATGTCCAACATTAGTACCAATGGCATTCTTGTCCTTAAGTGTTTGAACAAGTTCCCAAGTCTCATTCTTCTTGATCTAATTTAATTCTTCCTCCATTGCTTCCATCAAACCTTCATCTTTACTAGCTTCCACAAAAGTTTTGGTTCAAAATATAGACTGAAGTCAAAACTACTTCTCTCCAATATAAGTTATGTAGATTAGCTTGTATCAACATTGTTCTTTACATCTCTTTCATTGTTCTATTCTTCCTTTCTAAAACTTCATTTTGTTGGGGCATCCTAAGAGTAGAATAGTGTCCTCAAATTCTATTTTCCTCACAAAATTCTTCTTGAAAACATATTAGAAGTAAAATCTCTACCTCTATCAAATCTTAAACATTTGATAGTCCTACCAATAACATATTCTACCATAGCCTTGAATATTTTTGAACTTTTTGAAATCTTTTTACTTCTCTTTTTAAAATGTGATCCATGTCATTCTATAACAATCATCAATATGCATCATAAAATACTTATCACCTCATAGACCCTTTGTCCTCATAGGTCCGCATGTAAATTCGTGTGAACTAGATCTAATATTTTTTTAGTTGAGTACTCCTTGGTTGGAAACTTGGCTCTTGTCCACTTTCCTTCATGACGTGGTTTGTAGCTTGTAGAAGGCTTTTTGATCTTAGGCATGTCTCTTGCCACACCTCCTGAATTAATCTTCATGTGATCATCAAAATTAATGTGACCCATTCTTCCATGCCATAGCCAAATTTCTTCTCTCTATATCAAACAAATCAATTATGTCCCTTAACTTCACTAATATTGTACACATCACTAACTATTCTACTTTCTTCCACAACCAATTCACATGTATTTACTTTTTAGATCTCACAAATCCATTGGCATTAAATGGAAAAATATAACATTTATAACACATTTTACTTACACTTAGAATATTATGTTTCAAATATTCCACATATAGAACATCATATGTTCTAGTTCTACCACCATCAAGACTCAAAGTACCTTTACCAGTGATATCAAATTGTTACCAAGAGTAACTACTCCCCCATCAAACTTTTTAAAGTTCATAAAATTTCTTTTTAGTACCTTTACCAATAATATTGAATTGTTCCTAAGAGTAACTACTCCTCCATCAAACTTTTTTAGAGTTCATGAACTTGTTTTAATCTTTAGTCATCTGAATGGAACACCTATTTTCGGTGATCCATAGATTCTTCTCCTTCTAATCATGAAGTGCATTTTTTTCCACCATAGAATTTTTTTATCATTGTTCTTTTTTCTTCCTTTTCCAAAATCTCTCAATTTCAATCTTTTGATCCATTGATCCATCCTCCTTCAAATTTATCTTAGGAGGATTCACAAAATTTCTCCTACAATATCTTTCAATATGCCCAAATTTGTTGCACTTGTAAAAAAAATATGAAAATCAAACAAAATTATATGTTTTCTACTCACAAAATTATTCCTCCTTGTGGGCACCTTTCTACGATCTACTGCCTTATGACAAAAATGATTGCAATTAAAATAGTAACCAACAAAAGAATAATTAAACCTGGTACTTTATACTTGTCTTCTTGGAGCTTTCCTTCTAGATCTTTTTTAATTTGTCAACTTGAATGAAACCACTATCTTCATTTGTTTTATTGGTTCCTCGGAATAGGGTTTGCACTGCAGCAGAGGCAAAAACCAATTCAAGCCCTTGAATCATGCATGGAGAATCCAAATCCAACTATTTAGAATACTTAGGGACTTGGACCAACATATGACAAGGATTCTGCTAATCCTTATACACTTTCAACTCTCCAAAACCCAGGAGGTCGATCCCTTAATGCACTCGCAATCTCTGCATTGTACTAGCGAGTGATGTTAGAAAAAAGAAGAAGATCTCATTCTTAGGAGGGCTCAAAAAAGAGGTTAAATGCTATAGAGTGACTGGCTCTCAGTGATCCTTGACCTGCTTTAGAGCATTAGATGTTTTCGACAAGGAGCAACATACACAAAAATGAAAAGATGTTCTAATATTCACGGTTCACAGAGACATGTTGATGAGTTATGAGTACACAACTATCATTGTAGACATCTAAAAGCCATGACCAGTGTCTTATCCATTGGGCAACTAAAATTGCAAAATGTTGGATGTTCAAATATAACAGAACCTTTAATCTAATAACTCAGGATCTAAGATAATATTTCCTTACAATATCTCTCATCTACATATTCCAACCTGAAATACTTATCTGAATCCATAATTAAGCCCCATAAATATGCAATTCTATTTAAGTATTTACTTAACACCTTAGGCCAAAGAAAAAACAAAAAATACATACACCATAACAATGCAATTAACGAGAAAAACCTTCATTATACTCATTCAAAGCATAACGGAGTTACACGTTGGAGAAATGGATTTGAAATATGTTTTCATTATTTAACAAGCTATTTTTTGTTATAAATAATTTTACATATAACTCCTTCAAGAACCTGCATAAAATATGACACAAGACCCATTTTTTTTGCTCTGTAAATGAGTTTTCAGCTTACTCATTTCACCTAGACTCATTGTACATGTCCAAGGATTTGGACCCAAGATTTGTGACCAAATTTCTCGACCTCGTCTCATGGCCTTGAATTTCCTTTTATAGACTTGAGGGAGCAAACAAGCTTCAGGCCAGAGGAGACACCTGTCACAAGCCGACAAGACTGCTTGTGATTCTTCACAATCTCCCAAAAAATTGTCCACACTAGCACTTCATGATGAGGTAGAACGAAAATTCCTAACTAGATTTTGGTAGAAACAAAACCTTTTGAGTCATGCCACTATCACCCTTGATGCCTCCAGATGTGAGATACATCATTTTGTTCTACAGAGCATTTCCCTTCAAGAAGAGGGTTTAGACCCCAGAAAGAAGCAAAGTCGCCCCTCAAATAGAAGAGGAGCTCAAGCCTTCATACCCAGGATCAGAGAAAGTGGGAAAAGGGACTCACAAAGGAACATAAAGTGAAGGGAAGGTGTTGTAGCTTCCATGTCATTGCAAAGATGAATGGTCGATGCCTCCTCCCCAACCTTGTTCTGCTCTTGTTCCTCTGTGAGGCCCTTCCTAGAACCCTCTGCCAACCAGTGGTAGAGAAGAGGTAGAGGATGTGTCATGTAGGTCTTGTTCTAATGAAAAATGGATTTCAAGCCTCCACTGACTATCCTCCCAACTTTCAAGGCTCCAATGACTATAAGCATACTCGCTCAAGAATAATTTCCATCTGGTATCACAGAGCTCACTATAGCTCCTTGCACGATATTGCTCAAAAATCACTCTCATCATCTCAAAACCTTCCTAGAAGATAATAAGATTTATGTTCTTTCTACCAACTGAGAACACCACTTAAATGTATTTATAAACAAAATTGTCTCATTTGGTGGTACTCATGCATGAAAAATCATCACTTCATTGCCTTCTACTCATCCTACAAGCAAATGGACTTAAGACATCATATCCTTCAGATCCAGGATACCATCAGATTCAAACTGTTAATCTGCTACCTTCTGACAAAGCTCATCCTATGTGAATGATTTTATTCTGATCACATTATTTTCTTGACTACACAACTTCTATTTCAGAATCTCTTTTTTCGATATGGAGTCCTTATCCTTTTAAAATTTTCTCGGAGATGGTTTCTTAATTCTTACCATTGTGTGAGAATTCCTGACAGTATGCAATCTATGATCTTGTTGACAATTCCTTGATCACATCATTTCCAACTCATAAAATATCCTTATCCCCTTATGCAAGTCAGGAAATCTCAATCTCTCATTGTCATGGCGATGGAACTTGCTAAGACAGCTCCCTGAAAACTTGCCAGCATCGCTTGCCAATTCACTTCGACTCGTAAAACAACCTTTAGAATGGATTTCTTGAAAATCAGTCACCATACATGTATCTCAACTTATCTCTATTCATCTTATGTCGACAAGCTTATTTCCTCCTGCCCTTATTTTCCTGCTCGAGTGACAACAAACAGTATTAATCACCTCTACATTGAAATACATTCTTTGTCAACCATAGATTTTGTCCAGCATGGCACATCGCACAATCACCATCAATCAATATGATATTGACCTTCCACTATGGCAAATGAGTCCACAAAAGGTCTGATTGAGCATCATCCAATCATCTTCCATCTCAATTTTGTTAGAGGCCTCAACGTCAAACCTTCTTGGTCTGCTCAGGAAAAGTGGTACCATCTCGTGAAGTCATGGTCCTTCACTTCCTTGCATCTTCCTTCATGGGACTACAAAGGCCATTAGATATGTTCACTCTTTACAAACCAACTACAACAACCGCTTAACATTGACCCCTATCCTTCGTGCATCTTCCTGCTTGGGTTAAAACATCGTCGACCACTTCATGCACATGCAGAATTATGGAACCTTTATTTGTTCGACAATTAATCATAGAGACATTAGCTGGAATATTTAGGCCGGACTTAGGGAAAATAATACCTGCTAAAATATTAAAAGGGTCCTGACCATAGTGAAAAAAATGCAGACTTAGGAAAACTTCAAAGGCCACCATAAGAAATTGTTTATGGTAAAAATGGAAGCAACAATATTGAAAGACTAAAATATATTCAACCATAAAACCCTAGCCTAACAACAACAAATATCCACTGTAACATATGAAGATTACCTAAGACAATGCAAATCAACAAAATCCCAAAGAGTATACCATCATATGTCCAATAGGGTTTGAATCTCCATTCTTCCTATCTCCATTGATCTTGCTTGATATATTTGCTCTCATATTTTATGTGTGCACAAGAGCTCAACAAAGAACGGAAATGTGGTTGCAAGTAGGCTTGATCGCATATGAAAGTTCAAATGTTAGAATGCTTGGGAGGAGGATTGATAATAAAAGAAGCATCTCCTTATATAGAAGACACTATAAGAAATGGAGGGATAAGATTAAGAGGTGTAAAAGATAGATGGTCGGCTAAGATTAGAGGGTAGGTAGAGGAAATAGGAAAATAATTAGAGGGTAGGTAGTGTAGGAATTAAGAGATGAATGACATGTGTCATGGGTAGAAAAGGCTAATGAATTAATTAAATAAATAAAGATTTATTTAATTAATAGAAGAAGTGGGATCAAGTAAATAAATAAAAGTATTTATTTAATTTAGAAAAAGGATAATTTAAATAAATAAATGTATTTATTTAAATGAGGATAAAGGTTAGAAGAGGATAAATGAATTAATTAAATAAATAAAGATTTATTTAATTAATAGAAGAAGTGGGATCAAGTAAATAAATAAAAGTATTTATTTAATTTAGAAAAGGGATAATTTAAATAAATAAATGTATTTATTTAAATGAGGAAAAATGCTAGAAGAGGATAAATGAATTAATTAAATAAATAAAGATTTATTTAATTAATAGAAGAATTAGGCTTAAATAATTAAATAAATAAAAATATTTATTTAATTAGACGGAACAATTTTAGGTGTCTACATTTTGCCCCTCTTTGAGACAATGCAACTTGTTGCGTTGTTTCAAAGAAGATAAGATAAATTGATATAGAGTTGCCCCAAGATGGGAATGATATGCCCCCTCGAGAGATTGGATGAATTTGTTTGAAAAGATCGCATACAATCTCTCAATAAGAAAGAAAGGCTAGAAAGGACTGGCCGGATAGGATAGAGTGACAGAGTCATGGGATAAAGAAGACTAACTCGGGAGACTAGTGCTAGGGTAGTCTATAAGATAGACTACGAGGGAAAATAGCTTCATTGCCATCCACACACCTAAGAGATCAGAGTGTAGAGAGAGCATAGAGCAATCAGTAGTCAGCAGCAATGGCATTGGTGCACACATTCGATCGTGTTCGTCGATATCAGAGGCCTGCAGATGCAAGAGAGTCAATGAGTACCACAAAACCTCCTTGTACCTTGTTGCATTAATTATTGTCATAAACGCATGCCAATTAGGGTAATAGATGCGCATTAGGTAGCTCGCAAAAAAAATGTGAAGTGGGTCAAAAGATGGGAAGGCGCGTCTACGTTGGTACCAGGCATGTCTGTGTAGAGTGTAGGCGCATATATGATTTCAAAAGCATCTATGTCAGATGCGAGCGCATCTATGAAATACAGGCATGTTTATGCAGGGCATGCACGTCTATGCAGAACAGAAGCACGTCTGTGTTTCAGGCATGTCTGTGAAATGCAGAAACATCTGTGAAGTATGTATGCGCGTTTGTGTCATGAATGCATGTTTATGTCTTCAAGTCCGAATCGGTAGCTCTGTGATAAGCATATGTTGTCAATGGGAAAAGTTGTTGAGAGGATACACTCAAACAGGTCCTCTAGGGAAGACTAGGATAGCAAATAAGGCTAGGATTGACAATTTTGTGATAGAACACACATTGCCAATCAAGAAACTACTCAAGAGGATACACTCAAGCAGAGGCCCTAGGATAGGATAGATCGAGGCACTTTGTGATGAATAGGGAGTACCATAGAAATTGACAGTTTTGTGATAGAACATACGTTGCCAATTGGATTAGGCTGAAATTGACAATTATGTGATAGAACATACATTGTCAATTGGATAAGCTACTCAAGAGTATACACTCAAGTAGGTTCCCTAAAAGATAAGATAAAAGAAGCACTTTGTGATGAACAAGGAGTACTACTAGGATAGAGTGCCATGTGATAGATATAAGCACTAGGATAAAAAGTAGCACTTTGTGATGAGCAGAGAGTACTACTAGGATAGAGTGCCATATGATAGATATAAGCACTAGGATAAAAAAGAAGCACTTTGTGATTAACAAGGAGTACCACTAAGATTGACATAGTTCATTTACTTGACTGCAGGAGGACCTACCGATGCTGGAATCACGGGAGAGAATCCCTTCGACTTAGGGATTGCGAGTAGAGCTGACATTCAAGGATAGAGAAGTGGTTGAGGCTATGGGCTTGCGATACATTATGTATATGCCTGAGTTTCAAGTGAACATGGGATTGCTGATTGCACTAGATGAGAGATGGCACTCAGAGACCTACATGTTTCATTTTTTGATAGGTGAGATGACAGTCACCTTGGAGGATGTATACAGGATATTGAGGATACCGATCATTGGGGGCCTGGTTCCTTACAATCGAGAGGGAGACAAGAATGCACTGAGATGAGTGTTTCAGGATCCAGGACTGGAGATGAGGGTGGGACATGTGACTTGGGACACCATGACAGGGATAGGATTGGCTCTATCGATGGTGTTGGCAGGAGTTATCAGTGGGTTCCTCTATTCGAATAGGACAACATGATGGTTGGTTGTGGGATGGGGGAGGACATTGGAAACATTGATGACTAAGCACACCAGGTTTGCATGGTGGTCGTGTTTGCTCACACACATGTATTATGAGCTGCATTAGTTTGTATATCATGGATCAGCAGGATTAGGATGCAGAGTGACATTGTTGTAGATATGGGCATATGAGCATCTTCCGGTGACACGGCCAATACACTTTAGAGGTAGGGGACATGGGCATAGTTATGTACATTTTTATGATATGATTACTTCCTAGCCACAGATTGGGAGGCTAGAGTATTGGTGTCGAGTGATCGATGAGATAGACAATGTAGTATGGAGGCCTTATCTAGACTGTGAGGAGTGGAAGGATGACATAGTAGAGCTACCATATGTGTTCAGGAGTAGGTATCTAATTGGGAGGACACCATATGTCATTGAGTGGTAGTTGATTGTTAGAGTATGCAAGCAATTTGGTAGGATACAATGGATGCCACATGGCTTAGAGATGTATGCACGGACAATGAGAGATCAAGCACATTTAGGTCTCTTACTTTCTTATGATCGAGCGGTGATACAGATGCAGGAGATGGTTCCCATGCCTTGGGATATTTGGGCAGATGTGGAGGACGCAATGATGGATGTTGAGTATAGTGAATATTGGGAAGAACATTTGTTTCCATGGCTGACAGATTTAGGGGAGCTGATAGAGGGTGATGGTGGAGATGGTGGAGATGATAGTGAAGATGGTGGAGGTAGAGGCTGATAGCGGAAGCAGGGGGTAGTGGCGGAGAAAAGAGTAGCTCAGAGGAGAGATGACAGAGAGGAGAGGCAGGCTCATGTAGTAAGGGGTAGAGGTGGATTGTCGTTACAGGTGTCAGCATCATAGTTTCTTGGATAGGTACAGGGATAGGGATAGGAGAAGGAGCATCCACAGGAGTAGCCACAGGGACAGATGGAGGGGGGAGGAGAGGAAGAGGATGAGCTACTATCCTTGAGGGAGATCTACCAGGGACATGTAGATGAGATCTAGGATCTAGAGAGGGATGAGGCTAGGCTCAGGAGATAGCTGAGGGAAATTGAGCGAGAGAGGGATCAGGCTATCCCATGCTACAGAAAGGCTAAGACAACACTAAGGGTAGGCAGGCAGGTAGCAGAGGACACAAGGGCTGGATATGCCTATGTTTTGCAAGTACGGGAGGAGATAGCCTACTGGAGATACCTATGCTATGGAGTGGTGCCACCAAATCAATGGGCTAGGAGCTTTCGAAGACCGTCGTGGACTACGATGACCACTAGAGGGAGAGACAGGAGACAAGTGTCTAGTGTTGGGGTCATGGGTCCTCCACCACCACCTGATAGAGGGGGAAGGAGAGATGATCCTGAGGTGGGTCCTTTTAGGGCTCAAACTCTGTCCAAGCCAGCTGGCTCTGAGGGAGGGAGTTCATCATAGCCTTAAAGGGCTCCCTATGTATCAGTTTTGTACCATTTTGTATGATGACACCTTTGGGTGATTGTAGCCATATGTATTTTGACATCATTGTACCATGACACTTGTGATTTTGATATATATAAGATGATTCATCATTGTGGCAACTATATGCATGTGTACCTATGGGATGTTGGTGCTATGTGATGCATGTTTCTATATGATGCTTATGATATGGATGCAAATATGTACATGATAAAATGCAATATTTTTTTTGTTCTTTTATGTTTTATATGTTATGCAAAATGTTAATGTGAATGTATGAAATGCAAATGAATATGATAATGCAAAGAACTATTTACATGATGAGAATGTAAAATTTGCTAACATGTGTTGTGTGCAGGACATGATGCAAATTGTGATATCTATATGTATGAATGAAATGAGTTATGTGGTAATGCAGGTGTAAACTACATGAAATGCAAATATTTTTGGTGTGTCATTATACTCAGTAATGTGATACCAAGATACACAAATGCAAGAAGGACTATGGAAGTCAATCAAGAAAGGGGGGTGAAATATAGAAGATATGGAAGTGAAAGAGCTTCTTATGCTATTATCATCATTGAGCTTTATTATGTCAAATGGGTATGACAATCTAGATATATGTTCGACCCAAAAAGTCATTGTACTCGTTTGCATGGAGATCAGATAGTCGCAAACAAAGAATGCCCCAGTTCACACTAGACTCACAGTGTCCTCATATCCTTGGACAATTCATAGCATTACTAAGAGACAATCCATAGACAGCAAAGAAAAATAGGTGATAATACCCCATCCTCGCCTTTCTAGTCAAAGACATCCTGAAGATAAAGTCTCTAGTTAGAGACACCCCAGAAAAGATAAAAGACATGTCACCAAAAGATAAAATCAAAAGAAAACCAAGACTCGGCACCAACATCCACTATAGTCCTCGATTTTAGTATCTCTTGTCACTTGTATAAGTCTATTTGATTGCCTTCATAATGTTTTCCTTCACAAAAGGATAGATAGCACTGAACCATAATGTTGTCTAAGTCTATGAGATTTTTCCAAGATCAAGGGCACAATTAAAAGAATAAAGAGAGACAATAGAATGACAAGAACAAATTGTATTCTCATCAATATGAAAATGATCAACTGGATTAACCAATACAATTAATATGGGCCTCCTTATATAGGCAAGGCCATATGGATGTACGAGCATACAATCATGACATGTGGCTCAATGAGAAACAAGGGTAGGTAAGAAATACTAGGGGTAGGTAGGAGAAATAATATAATCTTCCACAAGAAGTGGATGACCCACTGAATCTGGAGTGTAACAACAAAATAAGACTACAAAAGGTGGAATTTCTCCTAAAATCTATATCCCTATGTGCACACTCCCCTAAGTGTCTCAGATCCAAACTACAAAGAGATGCATAATCCTAAGTTAAGTAAAGTGTAATAATATCCATGATGAATATTTATTTACACCAACACCCCCCCTTAAGTGCAACTTAGGGGAATGAAGACTCAAGTCAACAATGCAAGATGGGTCCCAGCTACAAGGCCATGATAGGTACTCATGTACAATATGAACATGCAAGAAAAATTGTGCAATGCAATCTCTCACAAATGGAGAAAGGGAGAAAACCTAGTGGGAATAAAACTCCCCCCCAAAAGAGAGATGAATGTACAAAAGACTCTCAAAGGAGAAGTTAGCTAACCCCCCCTAATAAGACATCCTGCACCCCCAAGAGAGCTCGCAACTACTGGAACTTACTCTCAGTGAAAGGTTCGGTGAATATGTCTGCAACCTGCTCCATTGTAGGACAATACTACGAATCAATGGCCTAATCTTGAATCAGCTCTCGAATATAGTGCATATGGATCTTAATGTGTTTGGTCCACTGATGTTGGACTGGGTTTTTTGAGATTGCAATATCACTTTGATTGTCACAATGTAGAACCGTCGGTTGTGGAGTGGTAAACCGAAACTCTGTGAAAATCTGTTAAAGCCAAATGGTCTTAGTCATTGTGTTAACAGCTCCTCGATACTCAGCCTCAGTCAAAGAGAGAGAAATAGCATGTTGCTTCTTGCTCTGCCAACAAATGGGGCCCAAACCAAGGTGGAAACTGTAACCTGAACTAGACTTATGATCATCAAGATCACCACCCCAATCGGAGTCTGTGTAACCAACCAAGCGAAGTCATGTGTCTACTGCATAGTGAATCCCATAGTGATGTGTACCCTAGATGTAATGAAGGATGCGGTTGGTGGCTTTCCAATGAAGCTCATGGGGTTCCTGCATGAAGCGAGAAACCATGCCAACTGCTAATGAAATATCAGGGTGTGTATGAGTCAAGTAGATGAGACTACCCACAAGCTGATGATACAAGGTGGCATCAACTGGTGGGGAAGAACATTGAGCCTCAAGCTTGACTCCTGAAAGAAAGGGAGTTGGTGCAGGCTTGCAATCAGCCATATGAAAGCATGCAAGTAGATCAAGAGCATACTTGGGCTGTGATAGTGTAATCCTAGAAGGTGACTGTGAAATCTCTATCCCAAGAAAATAGTGCAAAAGACCCAAGTCAGTCATAGAAAATATGTCATGCAAAGCAAATTTGACCCTGCTAATGATGGATGCGATGCTCCCTGTAATGATAAAATCATCAACATAGAGCACAAGTATCAAGTGAGAGTCATCCTGTCACAAAATATAGACATACAAATCAGAATGACACTTGGTGAACCCTGCTGAGAGAAGAAAGGAATCCATCTTAGCGTACCAAGCCCTGGGGGCCTGCTTAAGGCCATAGAGAGATTTCCTTAGTCTGCAAACCAGGGAAGTATCTCAGATGAAACCCTATGGCTGCTCCATATAAATCTCCTCATCAAGATCACCTTGAAGAAAAGAACTCTTCACATCCATCTAATGTACAGCCCAACCATGAGCTTCAGCAATAAAAAGTATCAAGCGAATGACTATGAGTATCTATAATAGATATATAGAATAAAATTCTCAACTTAGAAAAATCCGTTGGTTTTATCCAGAAAATATATTTCAATATTAGTAGGTAAGAGGTAAATTTCTTTACTGAAAAATGATTCATAATATATGTATATATATATAGGATCATTCTGGAGTTCATCTTGGCTAAGGCCGCAAAGGTCTCAATATAGTCAACACCTGGAACCTAAGAGAAACCTTTCACAACAAGTCGAGCCTTATACCTATCCACACTACCGTCCACTGCAAACTTGGTTTGATAGATCCACTTACATCAAACCATATTTCTCCCCTTAGGGAGATGGACTAAATCCCATGTGTTGTTCCTCATCAAGGAACTATACTCTTCCTCCATAGCTTGGTCACACTCAAGAACCCCTGATGCTTCCCGAAATGTCTGTGGATTGGAAGTAGTAGAAATGAATGCATGTGGAAGATCTTGATGTTGTGATCGAGTCCTCCATGAATCTGAAGGATCCTCAATAAGAGAACCCACAGACTCACGTGTCTGTCAAGCCCAACGAGGTCTAGGTGGAGGTGGAGAACGAGGCTCCTCCACTACAAGTGGACCCTAAAGAGGTGTAACCCTGTGAGTCAGAGTTGAAGGAGTCTCGTGATCTGAATCACTAGCACCACTATCCATAATGGAGGAAGGTGGAGGAGGTAAAGAGGCTAAGCTAGGAGAGATTTCCTCAAAGTGAACACTCCTCTCAATAATCACCTCATGTGTCTCAGAATCCATCAATCTATATGCCTTAACACCCTCAAGATATGCAACAAAAATGCAAGGTTGACTCTGAGGCTCCAATGCCTTGTGTTTCTACGGAGGTATGTGAGCCCATGTTGGACACCCAAAGACTCTGAAATGTCTCACAATCGATTTCCTACTAGCCCAAGCCTCAAAAGAAGTAATATCATGCAAAGCTTTGTGAGGAACCCAATTCTAGATGTGTGTGGTACAACTGATAGCCTCTTCTCAAAAGGAGGGATCAAGAGAACATGCATGTATCATACAACTAGCCATTTATTTGAGCGTTATATTCTTGTGGAGTGTATGCAACAATTGTTGAAGATCAATCCCCTTAAATGTACAAAAATCCTCAAGTCTTTTGTTCACATATTCCCTTCCATTATCTCTACAAAGAATCTTGACCACTTTCTCGGATTGCTTCTCCACACGAGTCTTGAAGTCCTGAAATCTGTCAAATACTTCACTCTTATGAATAAGAAAGTAGACCCAAGTGAAGCGGGAGTAGTCATCAATGAAGGTGAGGACATAGCAGGTTTTACTAAATGAAGGTGTTGGAAATGGACCTGTTACATTGTTGTGAACAAGTTGAAGAACTTCCAAAGCTCTCCAAGATTTCCCCTTATCAAACTTCTCCTTGGGATGCTTGCCCATGGAACAACTTGAACATACACCCTCTGAAAAACTGATTCGAGGTAGACTTGTGACCATGTCTTTAGTATTGAGTTGTTGAAGATAGTAGTAGTTGAGGTGACCAAACCGCTCATGCCATAGCTTTCTGAATTTGAATGAGTAAGCAAGGACCTAGAAGGAGAAATTGGCACAAAGTGGGAGAATGAATAAAGCCTTGAGTTGTCATTGACTTGTCCCACTACTACCAAGGAAGTTCATTTACCACAACTAAATCAGGTGTAAACTCAACCTTTTTCCCATTCCCATAGTGAACAATTTGGTAGATAGAGAGAAGGTTGGTAGACAAGTTAGGAACATAAAGAACATTCTCAATCATTACATCATCCATGTCAACTAAACCTTTCCCTTCAACCTCAACTTATGTATCATCACCTATATAAATGTGAGGTACCTTAGATGGCTCCAATGAAGAAAACTGCTCCTTTGTAGAACCCATGTGATAAGAGGTACCCGAGTCAAGTATCCACTATTGTGAAGAACCTGTTGTAGCCACAAATGCTTTCCGTTTTCCCTTAGACTATGAGGAAGAGGAAGGAGATGAATCCTTCTTTGTGTAGGCGGATGGCAAGTTGATGTTGTTTTTCTTAAGAAGATTTGTCAACTCATCAACTTGCTTGGTGTGGCATCGATGCTCATCATGACCATACTTCTTGCAATATACACAAGTTGGTTTATCCTTCTTAAGTGGAGTCCCCTTTTTGAAAGAGGATGAAAAATAGCCTTGTGATGGAGAGGATGATTGACATTTTTCCTGATGTGGCTTTGACTTAGATTGCTTCTTCTTCTTGTTGGAATCTTTTCCTTGGCCTCCTTGATTCCCTTGATTAGCCACCAAAGCCTTGGACTTTGAAGACTTGAGAAGCCCTATGTTCAACAACTTAGATTGTTCCAATATCAACATTTCTGTGAAAGATCAAATGAAGGCATTATGTAGGAACTCCCCACTGTCAAATGATGAGTTTGGAAGCTAGATAGAAATGTTGCATATTATGGTGCAAGCTTGTCCAACAAGTTGAATATCAACTGAGCATCCTTTTTGTCAATTCCACAATCCTTAAGCTTTGCTCTTAGCTCATTTGCTTTGGTGACATAATCTTGGATTGTATCAAAACTCTTGGGATCCAATTTGGTGAGCTCATTGTCAATCTTGTAACCTCTGATTTCATCAACTTAACCATACAATTTCTGATACATATCCCAAGCCTCTTTGATTGTAGTACATTTCTCAATGTGAAAAATGAGGTCATCTGATACATACTTATGCAAAGTTCCAAGAGCCATGCAATTCTTAGTGAGTCATTCTAACTGAGCATTAGGATCAGCCTTAGGATCAGGTGGAGCTGCTATTGTTCCATCTATGTAACATGTGTGAAACCTTTTCCATTAATTTGCTCCATACTTTAATTTTTCATGATGCATAATTATGTGGAGTTAAAGGTGGAAATTTATGAGCACTCATTGCAACAAAAATGAAAGAGCACAAGGAAAGAGAGGCACAATCACACAAGACACCCCCCCAAATTCACTCAATCAAAGAATCCCCCCCACCCCCCAAAAAAAATGATGATTTGGCACTTTATACTTAGTGCGTGTACAATGGGCCACTTGCAAAAAATGGCAAAGTGGACTTCTAATTTCAACTTTACAACTGCCCCAATAAGGCCAAAGGAGACTCAAAATAATAATGCAAGAGTTCTAAACTAAGATCCAAGCAAATTACAAGTACCAAATAGGCCAAAAAGGACCAATATCTGAAAGTATAATATCCACTCAAAATCTCTGAAAAATTGATCATAGATTATGAAAGTAGACAAAAACATATTCACTTTCAAAAAAAATGGCACCTGAAAAGGAGGTCGTATGAGCTCAAATGAAGCCTTTGAAGTTGTAAAATTGAGGATTGGACAGGTACAGCTGAAAGAATCCAAAATTTCTGAAAAACATTTGCACCAAAATCAAAAAATAACCACACCACTTTCAAGAACACGAAAAATTAGCTCAAATCAAAAAAAATTGCACCAAAAAAGGAGCAAAAATGAGCAAGATATGGCCTTCAAAAGTTGAACTGCAAAAATGAAAAGCTAAATGAGAGGGAGTTAAAAAAAATTCAAAATATTGTTGACGTCAGCAAATGATGAGCTTAAAATTGACAGCCATCTGACCGTCAAAAAAAATTTGCCTCCCTTGCATGCTTGTTTGTACCGTATGGAAAAGGTGATGTGGACAGGTGACTGGGCAGGTGCAGGTGTGCGATCGATGACGAGTCAAGTATGCTGATGTAGCAGTTGGTGGGCCGAGTAGGTGATGTAGCGATACGGTCGCAGTGACTAGGCAGGTCCACGTGGTAGAGGCTATAGACTAGGTAGTGGGCCCGATGTCGTAGGGTCGACGAGAGCTCTGTCGGCAGTGGGGTCAGGACCGGAGGGCCAGCAGTTGGTGTCGGAGGGCCGGTGGGAGGCGTTAGGGCTAAGTCAGAGCTGTCTGCCGGAAGGGTTGTCGCGGCGGTCGGGCCAGCGGTGGAGGGCACGGCAATCGAAGTTGCACGGTGACCACGGATGACAGATGTGTTGGTAAGGAGGTTGGGTCCGGTCGATGGGAAAGGTCGGAGTTGTTCTCATGGGGGTTGGGGAGGTACGGCGACAGGCGGTGGCATCCGTGCAGAGGCAACGCCCTCCAAAAATCCTGCAGCACATGCAGGGTACAGAGATCACAAGGGGGCTCTGTGGACCCCCCGAAAGATTTTTTATTTTTTATTTTTTACTATCGCCTTTTTGTTCAAAACAAAAAATTTAAAATTTCTTTTTTTCAGAAAATAATTTATTTTTTTTAATTTCGAAATTCGTACGACAAATAGCCAAAATAGGGAAAAAAAAAATTATCACCAATATAGTCGACTTTATAGTCAAAATTCATGGAAACAGTCTCCCGGACACAACCGTGATGTCCAAATCGTTGTATGACGCTCCCAAAAAAATGAAGATCCCCAAATTCGAAAATTGAAGCCTCCAAAACGTCTCCAAAAAACTAATCAATGAAGCCCTATAGGCTATGATACCATGTGAGATTTTGCCAAGATCAAGGGCACAATGAAAAGCATAAAGAGAGACAATAGAATGACAAGAACAAATTGTATTCTCATCAATATGCAAATGATCAACTGGATTAACCAATATAATGAATATGGGCATGCTTATATAAGCAAGGCCATATGGATGTACAAGCACACAATCATGACATGTGGCTCAATGAGAAATAAGAATAGGTAAGAAATACTAGGGGTAGGTAGGAGAAATAATATAATATCCCACAAGAGGTGGATGACCCACCGAATGTGGAGTGTAACAGCAAAATAAGACCACAAAAGGTGGAATTTCTCCTACAAGCTATATCCCTATGTGCACAATTCCCTAAGTGTCTCAAATCCAAACTACGAAGAGATGCATAATCTTAATTTAACTTAAGGAAAGTGTAATAATATCCATGATGAATATTTATTTACACCAACAAAGTCTATTGAAATATTTGATTTGTTGAAGCCCGTTGCAGTTGTGTCTCATCTGAAACTGACTGAATCCATGAAATTGATACTTTATTGCGGAGAAGATAAAACTTTATTGCAGATCGGCAATGTAAGTGTTGCTTTATTATGGATTGTGCACGGATAGATTGAAGAAAATTGGAAGAAATTGTACTCCTTAGAACGTGTAATGCTCTTAGTTCCACACCCATCACTAGACGTAGGATTTTCCTTAGCCACAAATAGGAGCTAATTTATTATGGATGGAAAGTTTGTGAAAAGGAGGGATTATTATGAATGGCTAACCAATCCTAGCTAGATCAATAACAAGCCATGATGATAATGGGTAAGGTTATTATGGATGGATAGGTTGTTAGTGTGTGCAAAGTGAAAGAATGAAATGGAATCCTGAAGGAGGGAGGAGCAATGTCTCTACACATGGCGTCATTTTCACCATGGTACTTGCCCAGGGCGCCACTGAAGTGATTTTCACCGTTGGACGAATTTATTTCTCTTTACTTTTTTTTCGATTTTTTTAATTTTTTTGTGTCACAAAACGCCTGTTTGTCAGGTTTTCACCAAGTAACGATTTTTTATTTTTATGATTTTTTTGTGTTTTTGATATTTTTTTAATTTTTTTGTATTTTTGAATTAGGATATTCTAAAGAGATATGTTTAAAACCTATGAAGGTGCATGTTGATAGGATCCTCCAAAGGTTTGCCCTCTGGGGTTGAGAGTTGATATGCACTGGATCCATAGACTTTGTAATGATGTAAGGACCAAGCCAATTTGGTTTGAACTTGCCCTTCTTCTCTCTGTCTTGCTACTTTTTAGGATTTTCTTTGAGAACTAAGTCACCTACCTCAAATGTGTGAGGTTTTACCTAGTGATTGTAACTGTGACTCATTCGTTGTTGATAAGCCTTGAGATGATTAAAAGAAGTTTGTCTTCGTTCATCCAATAGTTCTAGTTCTTGTAAGCGAGAGACCATGTAGTCTTCATCACTGATAATGTTGTGCAAAGACTCGTAAAGAGGGTAACTTGACCTCAATAGGCAGGATAGCTTCGGCGCCATAGACAAGCGAATAAGGTGTGGCTCTTGTAGGTGTGCGAACACTTGTGCTATAAACCCAAAGTGTGGGATTAAGTTGGATATGCCAATTTCGGCCAGCATCATCAACTATCTTTTTGAGGATTTTAAGAATGGTTTTATTAGATGCCTCGGCTTGACCATTACCTTGGAGTTAATAGGGAGTGGAGAAACTATGGTTAATATGGAAGCGATCACAATGTTCATGAACATCTTGGTTTTTGAAGGGACATCCGTTATCACTGATGATGTAAAGCGAAATACCATACCGGAAAATGATATAGTTAAGAATGAATGTAGAAATTTGTTTTCCAGTGACTTGTGTAAGAGGCATGGCTTCAATCCATTTTGTGAAATACTCTGTAGCAGTGATAATGAATTTGTGGTCATTGGAAGAAGGAGGGTGAATCTTGCCTATGAGATCAAGCCCCCACTGACAAAAGGGCCAAGGAGTCGCAATCAGTTGAAGTTCTTGTGCGGGCGCAGGAATAAGGTCTCCATGAATTTGACATTGCTTACATTTCTTGACAAACTAATATGAATATTTTTCCATACTGGGCCAGTAATATCCAGTCCTGATGAGTTTCTTGCCTAAGATAGGACCACTAGAATGTGGACCACATATACCTTCATGAAATTTACGTAACGCAATCTGAGCTTTGTCCCTTTCTAAACATCTAAGGAGAGTTCCATCTAGACCTCAACGGTATGGGATATCGGCTAAAATGATGTATCGGGAAGATTGGCGAATGAAAGTGCGACGTTGGTTGTTGGATAAGTCAGGAGGATGGGTGTTGTTATGAAGGTATGTGAAAATGGAACCGGATAACTGAGAATCAGGACCAATAACACATATCATCTTAGCAGGAGTAATCTCATACGAGGGAACCAAAAGATTATCCACCAAGAACTCATAGTGAGTTTCATTATGCGGTAGATCATTCAGTGAGGCAATAGTAGCCATGGCATTTGTGGCTCAATTTTGCTCTCTTGGTATCTGCTCAAAGGTTATCTTTATGAATTATTGCTTGAAGACATCTACCATTTTCTTGTAAGGCATTAATTTTTCATCCTTTGTTTGGTAGTCATTGGTTTCTTGACGAATTACAAGTTGAGAATCCCGAAAAACATGAAGTTCCTGGATCTTCCACTGAACTGCAATTCGTAATCCAGTTGTTAATGCCTCGTATTATACTATGTTATTAGTGCAAGGAAATGACAATCGGTATGATTTGGGAATGGAGTCCCCTTGAGGTGTGATAAAGAGGATGCTAGCTCCTGCACCATGTTGCATGTACGAGCCATCAAAGCACAGTTGCCAAGACTTTGTGTGTGATACTACCAAGATGGATTCATCTAGAAATTCTGAAATTAGAGGAGCATCATCTATCATGGGTGCATCTGCTAACTGATCTGCGATAGCTTGTCCCTTTATTGATTTTATGTTCACATATTCAATGTCAAATTCACTCAAGATCATCACCCATTTGGCTAGTCTGCCAGTAAGCGTCACCTTATTGAGAAGGTACTTCAATGGATCAATCCTTGCGACCAGCTTAGTTTTATGAGTTAGCATGTAATGTCATAATTTTTGCGAAGCAAAAACCACAGTGAGACACACACACTCAATTGGTCTGTATTTTAGCTCATAACCGATCAAAGTATGACTAATGTAATATATTGCCTTTTATTTGCCTTCGGCATCTTGTTGTGCCAAGAGTGCCCCCAGTGTTGCTGGTGTAGGCGATATGTAGAGTAACAGGGGTTATTCTGGGACCGGTGGCATCAAGACTGGTGGATTCAGAAGATAATCTTTGAGTATCTGAAAATCTTGTTGACAGTTATCATCCCATTTGAATTTGATGTTTTTGGGTAGTAAGTGCTGAAAAGGATGGCATTTATCCACAAGTTGTGATATGAATCTTCGTATGGACTGGAGTCTTCCTTATAAAGATTGAAGTTGGCTGATATTTCTTGGTGGTGGCATTTCTAAGATCGCTTTGACTTTTGCTGGATCGGCTTCAATTCCTCTTTTTGAAATAATTTATCCAAGGAGCTTTCTAGAGGTTACTCTGAAGACACATTTCTTGGGATTTAGTCTCACTTTGTATTTTTCCAACCGATCAAAAATGATTGAAAGGATGTCCAAATGTGTGTCTATGTCTAATGATTTTCCCAAGAGGTCGTCAACATAATCTTCTATAGTTACGTGCATAAGATCATGAAAGATAGTAGTCATGGCTCGTTGGTATGTAGCACCTGCATTCTTTAGCCCGAAGGGCATGACATTCCAGCAGAAAGTTCCCCACAGACAAGTAAATGTTGTTTTGTGTTGATCCTTGAATGCATTTTTATTTGATTATAGCCAGAGAATTCATCCATGAAAGATAACATTGTATGACCTGTTGTGAGATCTACGATCAGGTTGATGTTTGGCAATGGAAAGTCATCCTTAGGACAAGCTTTGTTGATGTCTCTAAAATCTATACATATTCTGATGTTGTGATCTAGCTTATTGACTGGTACTAGGCTAGAGATCCATTCAGGATAATCAATTGGTTGTATGAATCTGACATCCAACAATTTTTCAAGCTCTGCCTTGACTAATAATGCCACTTGTGGATGCATCTTTCTTAATTTTTGTTTCACTGGCTTTTCTCCTGGTTTAACCATCAAATGATGCATTACTAAATCCGGATCCAGTCCAGGCATATTGATATATGACCATGCAAAATTGGTTTCTCGCTTTGTGAAGAAACTTATAAACTTTCGTCTTTCTCTCTCTATCAAACATTGTGCCAGGAATATGTTGTGTGGAATCTCTTTTGTACCAATGTTTGTTTTGATGGTCTCCTCTACTAACATGGATTATTTTTCTTCATATGATGTCGGGAGAATGTCGAGCCTTCCATCTTCAGGCACCTCAAAGAGGTTTTCACCCTCAGATATGTCCTTTCTTTTTACTTTTTTGGGGTCAGATAGTTCCACAATGTGGTTTTCATCATAAAACCCATGATTTGTTTTTATTTTTACATTTTTGCAACTGGAAGGCCCAACACCCTCACCAAAATATGCCACGTTATTGAGTTCTATAGTGTATCCTGCCTTATGGTCCCCAAGCGAAAGATAATCTCGTAAGCCTGAATAGTCAATGAAGGCCTCATCATTTTGGAATTTGTTGAATTGTAGAGGTCCTTCATGGTCCCAGTCAATAATTTAGTGGTGAACAAGGGGAAGCCCCTCAATATTTTTGAAGTCGGCGAGTATTAGGGTGCAAATATAATTATATCCAGGTATGTCAAGGTAGTTATCGAGGTCATCGTTGGCAATCTCCTCATCTATCTCGATCGTGAACGAGTCCAAATTGTCATCACTAAAAGCGCATTCCAGAACGGGTGTCCTCATCCTTTGTGATTTCGACCTAGAATCTAAAGATAGACTGCGTGGGATCCTTAGGGGTTGTTTCTTGACCAAATCTGAATTTTCTATGAAATTTATCTTCTTATGTGGGTTCACCTGGTTCTCAAAATGTCTCAGTGAGTTCATAATCACTGCAGGGTTTGTCTGAACACCATTCCCATTCATTAGAGTTGGTGGAATAGCGGTTCTCTTGTTGATCATTGGAAATCATGATTTGCAATGCTTCTTCTATTTTTTGAGTATTTTCCCTAGAAGATATGAAACCAAGCCCTTTCGAGAGCTAATTTTTAAATGTCAATTCTGGTTGCAAAGGTTGAGTGATGCCTTCTTTTCTTAAGCCAAGAGGACTTTTACCATCGTACCCAAACTTTTGTAGGATCTTGAATCCTTTGCCATATTTTTCATATGGTATCTTGATGTGATCTTGTGTACCATCTTCAGGGTCTTTGTAAAGCATCTTGTATAAGTCTTCTTCTTCCATTTCACCCCACTTTTGGAATATAGTAGGATCCCATTTTAGCGTAATGATAGATTCTTGTTTAGAAGGATGTGGTCGTCCATATTCTTTTGGTGAACTCATAACTTGTCATAAGCACATGGTTTGATTTAGAGTGTATTCACCCATGCCTTTGTCCTGATATTTCTTTTAATCTCACCTTGCTTTGATGTTGAAGGATTTAATTATTCAGGGTCAATAGATGCAGCACATGGGATATCCTCCCTATTAATTGGAATGATTGTCTCGGCTTTTAGCCTCAAATTATTGCAGTATATAAATGGATTAGGATCACCATTAACTGTTACTTCAACTCCATTATGAGGAAACTTAATGCATTGATGGTATGTAGATGGGACTGCTCTCATCTCATGAATCCATGGACATCCTAGTAATATGTTGTATGTGAGATTGAGGTCTATGACTTGACAAACCATATCCTTTGTAATTGGCCCTACTCAAAGAGGTAAAGTGATTGTGCCTTTGGATGAACGCTCTTCATCATCACATGCCTTGATGGTAATTTTGTTTGTAGCATTCACAGCTTTATCTGAATATCCCAATTATATTATTGTGTTCAATGTACATATATTGAGACCAGCTCCTCCATCTATCATGACTCATTTTATTTGATGTTTGTGTAGGAAGGCTTAAATGTGTAAAGGTGCATTATGTGGTTGTCTTACAGAGGCATCGTCAGCTTCAGTGAATGTGAGAGAATATGGAACGATAAGTTATCCCACCATGGCTCTAAACTGGTCCACATTCAGATCAGAGGGGACAAAATTTTCTCTCAAATTTTTATCAAGGATGGCTTTATGTGTGGGGGATGTGCATAAAATCTCAAGGATGGAGATAAGCATGGGCGTCCTCCCTAATTGTTCTACCAGATTGTTCTCAAGTTTGGTTGTTGAGGAAGTGGTGGTTTTAGCTGGAGCACCTTGCAAAGTGACCTTACCTCAATGAGTTTGACATTACATTCGGAGGTAGATTCAAAAGAAGGTCCAATGCCTTTTAGGACAACTTTGGGTTTTTGGGTAGAATTTTATAGGCATTTTGTCCTTTATGATAATGGTAGAGACATAATTGTCCATCGAAATGTGATTAACAGTTGAATCATAGTTATAGGAGGCTTTTGTATAGTTGGATTGCTCATCAGTGGCTTTGGTTTTTCCCTTGTCATGTTTAGGGAATGGTTCCTTAAACATCTCATGTTCTTGATTGGATGAATGTCCTTTGATCTCTATGTCACCTCTATCAATAAGATCTTGTATAATGTTCTTCAGTCGATGACAATTTCTTGTTTTATGTCCCTTGCTCTTGTGATATTCATAGTACTCATCATCATTCCACCAATTTGGTTTGACCTTTGTCTCATATGGAGGATTGTCTAGAATTTTTATTATCTTGTTTTCCACTAGCTTCTTGAAAGTTGATTCAAGTGGTTCTCCCAATGGGGTATATTTCCTTTGTGATTTGGAAGTTGTTTGAGTATTCAGTTGGTTGTTTGTAGAACTTGATCCAGAAAGAATGATTTTGGGTCTCACTGAGTTAGCATCGACAACACCATCATTTACTATGTTCTTGTTCTTGTTCCAAAATCATGGCTTGTCTTTTCCTTTAAAGTCCTCTTTGTTTTCTTTGAATATCTTAATGACTCCTTGCTCAATTAAGACCTTCTATGTTGCTAATCCTTTCTCAATGACGTCCTTAAAAGTGGGAAAAAAAAAGCTTTCCTCAAGTCATAACCAATTTCTCTATTGACATTCTATGTGAACATCAGTACCATTTGTTTTTGTGGAATTTCACAAGAGCATCTGCTGGATAAATTTCTCCATCTTTGTAAGAATGATGAAAATGACTCCCCATCTTTTTGCTTGGTGTTGCACAAAGTGGTAACTGATATATTTGTCTCTATGTTATATGAAAAATGTTGGATAAAAGCTTTTGCGAGATCACCCCATGACTTAATTCCAATTGGAACTTGAGAGAACCATTCCATAGCTTGATCACCTAAGCTTTGTGGGAACAATCTCATCAAGTATCTTTCCATTGCTGCTACCTCAATGCGGGTTATGAAAAATTATCTTATATGTGCCTTAGGGTCTCCTTTTCCTCTGTATTTATCAAACTTAGGTGTCACGAAATGTGTAGGAAAAGGAGGCATTGGAATGATTTTGTCAAATGGATAGGGACATATGTCTCTCATTGTGTAAGTTTGCTTTGGTGTATTTATGTCCTCCATTTTCTTTTGTAAGTCCTTTATCTGTTGTTCCAAATTGTTTTTGGGTGGAGACCGACTTCTTGGACCATATCCCATGCCTGAGCTATTGGGTGGAGGAGGAGGATGTCGCATATATGGATGGTACTGATCAAAAACATGTTCATATGGAGGAGGTTTATAATGATATTGTGTATAGGTACCACTTGGTATAGAGTCATAATGAGGAATGGAATATCTGCTTTGTCCATGCATATCATATTCTATAGGTATGTCATGAGTTTCTTCTTATGTAGTACCCCAAATTTGACACGGCGTTTTCTTTTGTCCAAATTTTGAGCATGCCTCTGGATATCCAATTGTTTTGGAGGTTGGTCCTTAACATTGGTATGCAATTGAGTGTATTTATCTACATAAGACTTTCATAATGGTATGCATAGACTGAGTTGTTCATGAGATACGTTTTCATGAGTATCATAAGCTTGACCATGTGTATTTGCGACCTCGGGTTTTTGAAACAAAGATGATGGTGACTCGGGCACGAAACGTGGTCCTCTAGTACCTCCACTATTAGGTCTCCTTTGATCCATGTTGAGTTGAGTTTCTTGCATAGGTCTATTTTCCACTATTTGAGACATGTCAAAATCATGAGGTATCTTAGCTCCACTTTATGCCATCACTTGTAAGAAATATTATCTATCTCTTCTCATGATTTCCTCAACCAATCTATTAAAATTGGGATCCATAATAGAGTCTTCCACTTCTGTTGAATGTACTGAAATTTTGTCCACATTGTCATTGTGTGTATCATTGTTGTTTGTATTATCTATGTTCTCAATATTTTGAGTGTTTCTAGAGATGTACATGTTAGGTAATGTGGAATGATCATAATTAAAAATGATATCATTGTCATACCCATAGCCACTCATGTTTGCGGACTCTTGAGCCTCTTGAGCCTCTTTAGCTTCTCTCCTAGATTTTTGGGAATGGGTTTCAACCATGAACTAGGTCTTGACCAAGATGTGTGAGACTAGATAAAAATGGAAAGATTATGGAAGACCAAGAGTTGGATGGAATGTAAATGAATCTGAGGTGTATTTGCAATGTCCAAAGTGTAAGACCATGTATGTATGTAGTAGAGTAGGTGTGGCTTCCAAAGAGATGATAGTTTCTCTTGATGAGGTAAGTTGACCTTGACTCTAAGTAAGACCAAATGAGACCCAAAGGTGATAGACCTTTATGAGGGACCACTTAGCAAAATGTTATTGTATGTAGTGTGTTGACAAAGCAAGAGGAGGACAAGCAACTGACCTTTTGACTCAAGTTTAGACAAATGTGAATGTAATGCAAGGTGTAAAGCAATGATGAACTTTGTGAGACCCAAAAATAGGTTGAATGCTAGATGAAAACCCAGAGAAATAACTTAGGAAGCTCAAGAATTATGAAACTAATTGCTCTTGTTTGCTAGACAATAATTTTTTTCCAATACTGAACACAAACATGCATGTATACTTCACAGACGTGGTTACCCAACACAGAAGTGATTAGACATTGCACAAATGCGTTTATGAGATTTTGTGAATGCAGTTTTGTTTATGATAACACATGCATTTTTTTGTCCTACACAGATGCGGTTATAGGACACAGACATGTTTCTATCAGACATAGACACGTTTCCAGAATCTGAGTGCAATTTTTCCAATTTGTGAAGTTTTTTGTTGTGACCAAATATGAATTTTTTACTATTTTCATGACAAGAGTACACAATGTTGATGAGGACTCAATGTTTGCAAGTATTTGGACTCAAAATGACTCAAAACAAAGTGTGTTGTTTGATGTAAAAATATTTTACATACACTTGAAGATACAAAAGACACAATGTTTTGATGTTTGGTCTTGAATGTTTGAATGTTTAAAAGAAGACGAGCACAATTCTTATGGTTGGCCAAGACAATAGTTGTTGATCCCACATGGGGTTTCCCCCAAGGCTACGTTATTCAAAGCGGATACTTAGATGCTTGAACCCACTGGCTCCACCATCGGCACTCACTTAACCGAGGCAGCCAAGCACCGATCCCCATAAAAACTCCTTGTGGCGAACTTTGTATCTTTACTAAGAATCGTATGTGTGTGGGCCGCTCCAGAGGTCCAACCTCCTGCCCCAACAACTAGAAGGATTTCATCTTTCTAAAACAAAAATGTGCTAGTAAGGGCATCCACTCGTGTGGCCATACATGCGGCACTTTCAGCTCTGCAAATACAGAAGGCTCCTAGCCGATAGGGGTTACGCCCTGCTACTGATCAAATAAATTTGATCAAATGGGTTAATGGGGAGGACATAGTGTCAGTATGAACTAATCAGCACACGTTACCCATGGCTTTCACCATGGATATAGTTATTTATAGTGGTTTGGAACAGGTGGGTTTTCCTCGCTACCACTTGGGTCTTTCCCTCCTCACTAGCAGTCTTAATGACCACACGGGGAGGTGGGCCCTCTAAGAATAAACACAAAAGAGCCTATTTCCCAAGACACAAATGACACTGGTTCAATTTTAGTGCACCAATTGAAGTGTTTGCTAGACTAAGAAGACAAAGCAAGCAATTTTAAAATCAAATATTTTGCCAAAGTTCTTGCACCAAGATTATTAGTAGTTTTTAAATAATACCCCTCCTGCAAGCACACAACTTAGGTAAATTTTATATCCAAAAGACTTTGTGAAATAGGGGCCTTCGATAAAACTTTTTTTTTTATAGATTCAAAGATTGGATTTTCCACAATTTATTTTGCATCATTTAAAACATACCACCTGTAAAATCTCAAGAAATTTCCAGAAATGTAAGAAAATCCAAAAAAGTTTCTAATTTGCTCCAAAAATTATTGTTTTATGAAAAATCATAAAACATTCATAGAAAATACAACATTGATTAAAAAAATATGAAATTTTTACTGGAAACTCCTGATAGCATTCCAAACCTACATAAAACAATTCCTGCAAAAATTCCAAGCAGTTTGTGAGATATGATCAAAATAATGCAAAACCCTAATTTTTAAAGATCCAATTTTTAAGGATTTATTTTGCATCAAAATTAAAATCACAAACAACATATCCTATGTATAATTATGATAACTTTCCAAAACTATAAACAAATCCAAACAATTCTCTCATTTGCTCTCAAAATTATTTTTTTATAAAAATGCATACAAAATTCATAGAAAATTCAAATATGCTCCCAAAAATCTGATTTTTTCTGAGCATGTATGATACTCTCTTTGACCTTCAACAAAAATTTAATGCCAAAATTCAAAGCATTTTGTGAGATCTGATCAAGATAATGAAAAACCCTAAGTTTTAAAGATCCGATTTTTTAGAAAATATTTTGCATCAAACTTAAAATTACAAAGAACAGATCATGTGTATAAATTGGAGATCTTTCCAAAAATATAAGAAAATCCAAAAAAATTGCTCATTTTCTCTCAAAATTATTTTTTTATGAAAATTCATAAAAAATTCATAGAAAATTCAAATATACTCCAAAAGATCTAAATTTTTGGTTAAAAGCGCTTGATACTGTACTCAACTTGCAAAAAAAATTGGATGCAAAAATTCCAAGCAATTTGTGAGATCGGATCAAATCTCTCCAAGATCTTAATCTTGTGTCCAAAACCCTAGCTGCACAAAGTTATTCTCCAAATTGTTTTACAAAACAACAACATAGGGTTAGAAAAACCTACAAAAAACATAAATCTAACAAAAATCCATGTCCCACTGGGTGTGCCAAATTGTTTATGGTAAAAATGGAAACAACAATATTGAAAAACTAAAATAGATTCAACCACAAAACCCTAGCCTAACAACAACAAAGATCCACCATAACATATGAAGATTACCTAAGACAATGTAAATCAACAAAATCACAAAGATTATACCATCATATGTCCAATAGGGTTTGAATCTCCATTCTTTCTATCTCCATTGATTTTGCTTGATATATTTGCTCTCAGATTTTATGTGTGCACAAGAGCTCAACAAAGAACGGAAATGTGGTTGCAAGTAGGTTGGATCGCATATGAAAGTTCGAATGCTAGAATACTTGGGGGTAGGATTCATAATAAAAGAAGCATCTCCTTATATAGAAGACATTGTACGAAATGGAGGGATAAGATCAAGAGGTGTAAAAGATAGATGTTCGGCTAAGATTAGAGGGTACGTAGAGGAAATAAGAAAATAATGAGAGGGTAGTTTAGGAATTAAGAGATGAATGACATGTGTCATGGGTAGAAAAGGCTAATGAATAAATTAAATAAATAAAGATTTATTTAATTAATAGAAGAAGTGGGATCAATTAAATAAATAAAAGTATTTATTTAATTTAGAAAAAAGGATAATTTAAATAAATAAAATGTATTTATTTAAATGAGGAAAAAGGTTAGAAGAGGATAAATGAATTAATTAAATAAATAAAGATTTATTTAATTAATAGAATAATTAGACTTAAATAATTAATAAATAAAAGTATTTATTTAATTAGACAGGACAATTTTAGGTGTCTACAGAAATAACACCTAGGAAAAAAGAACAAGTCCCCTCGATGATGAAAAAGACCCTCATCTTTAAGTGAAAAAGGTAATGAAGAAACATAAAAGGCTTTGGGTTTTTTAACAAAATACTTACCTGAAAACACATAAACCCAAAAGCCTAAACCTTGAGGGTAAGAACAGAGAACGTCATTAATTAAAAATGACTAAAATTTTGATAGGGACATCAAATTTCCTGCACAATTATATTCAGGACTATCAGTGGCTCTAGTTGGGGATGATCATCACTCAGGGATGATACGAGGATCTACAATCTCAGGTGGAGCAGACCAGTTACAAACTACACCCAAAGGAAACTACCTGGACAAGGTAGCGCAAACAGAAAAAGAAACCCAATCTAGTATGTACAAAGCCTAATCTACTGCTCATGGAAAAGAAATACTTCAAAAGAACTAAAATTCCAAGAACTATCCATGAACGAGCAGTTCAAGGATTTTATCTGTCATTCCTTGGAGAAAGTGTGAAATAAAATCTTCTCCCCACTTCTTTGGAATCAGATATGGGTCTAACCAGATGATACCAAACTTTCCATGCGTTCCTTTGTCTTCCAATCTAGCATTCCACATTAAGACCAAAATCTTAATTTGGAAACTCCTTACAGTTGCTCCTACCACAAGTGTATGACCTATATTTGGGATTCAATATCTTCGCATCAGCTTCACTTCTTGTTCTACTTCATTTCATCAAAGCTTCAACTCTCAAGTGTATCTCAGTTTCTATATTATCAACAAAAATTTGGACAACTTGTGCATATTCATTGGGTAGCAGAGTCAACCTCCTTTTCTCTGCTCCCTACATTGTAGTTTTGGGAAATCAGGCTATAACTGATGGCTCAAGGCCACCAAAATGAAATACCAATATTTACTCCTATCAAAATTTTGGTTCTCATTTATATATGTGATCAACAAATTGAAGATGTTACCATATACATACACTGACCATATATAGAAATATTTGCATGCTACAAGCTAACCCCGTATTTGTCATCATCTAAGCCTCCTCTGATCAAATACTCACTCAACTGATATGAAATCAAAAATCCTGGCTCAAAAATTTGCATATCACTATCAGCAGAGACAAATAGAATTCCTTGATTAGCTCGGATAGCTCCTTCCTTATCATATAAACCATGCTCATGATGGTTTGAAATATTTTCATCACTCCCATTACAACAAGTGATAGGATAAAATTCATTTTCATTAATCAAATCAGTAATCCCATTTTGATCAGCATTCAATATTCCTGGATTCTCAATTATCTCCTCATACAAAGGATTGGAAATCAGATGAAAGCCTCTCTCAAAAATATTAAGGCAAAGAACAGGTTGATCCATATCTATATCCTCATCAAACTGTGCATTAGAAACTTCATTGAAACTGTTGCCTATCTCAAGATCACATTCATCCTACTTAGTCATAAAGGAACCATACTTTGCGATAGAACAACTCTCAGCATTACAGTCCTCACAACGCAAATACTCAATGATATGATCCTCATAGGCTTCAGCAATACCATCATGGTTGTTTCGATCTCTTTGAACTTCATCTTTTCCAACTACACTTTTTGGTTTACAGATGTTCTCATGATTAGTAAATTGAGGAACAATTTGATAAACTGCATGAAGAGTTATTTATAAATGGATAGTTGGTGATCATTATTTGTAATATTTGTTTCAGGTATATCTACCCGGACTAACTCTTCACACCCATTACTCTGAATAAGTTCACATGGCATAAGCACAGGCTTAAGAATACCTTTTTCATTGGAATATATCATGGAATCCTCTAGCTTAACAACATCATATACCATTTTTGGTATGGCATTATCCAAGTTTTTATTATCATACAGAACTGATTCCTGGGAGAATGAATTTATGTCGTCAATATTTTGCACATCATTATTGTCTTCATCATATGTACAACCTTCCAATTCTCCTTCATACCAGCTATTGGATTCAACTGAACCATAAGACTGAAGAAGGACCTCTCGTGTGGCATCTTCACTGTAGGAGCTAATAATTCTGTCATCTGGTGTAGCAACTAAAATTACCTCCATCTTTGTACCAATTGTGCTACATGGTTTCTCTCCAATCATTTATTTATCAACATGAGGAATAACCACTGTCTAAGACAAGTTCTCATCACTCATATTATTTTTTGGATAATAAGTCGCAACATGGTTATTGTGGTCACCAGCGATGTAAATGCTTTGATACTAACCTTCACCTCTCGGCTCACACCTTTCTTTAACATCTGGTGTCTTAGGGTAGAAAACTCTTGCCACTAGATAACCATTAGGAATTCCATATTTCAAGTGGTTCTCAATGTCCATTGATGTCCTATAAGCCTATTTCAAGGTTTTAGGATCCTTATCTCTCAATAAATAGCTCATTTCCTCATCAAATGCAACTAGGTAAGCAACCAAACATATTGAATCATTTGGCCTATAACCACTAGGAATCTCATCCAAAGTTCTTGCAAATTTGAGATTGGAAATAGGGACCAACTCATCTTCTTCCTTATGAATACCCATGAATCCTTTGAGAGTTAAGCTTGGATTAACTCTTTCACCAAATTGTTCTATGAAAGTTGCACTAAGTTCATCCCATGAAGAGATAGAACATGCTGGAAAATATGAAAACCAATCTCTAGCATCCCTTTTCAGAGACTGAACAAAAAGCGTCATGAAAACATCTTCCTGACTAATCTCAAAATCTCCCATCAAATCAAAAATCTCCTACAGGTGTTGTTGTGCTGATTCTGAACCTTTCCCATCAAAACTTGGTAAATGTTCCCTAATCTTAATAGGAATAGGGTTCGGGAAACCTTGGATACCATTAAGACTTAATGGTCTATATCTTTCAGCAAAGAACATTTTGTTGTGACTTGATAAGGGATGCATACATTTCATGTTTACATTTCATGGGGATGTATAGGTGAACAATACATTTTATATACAATTCAATGCATAACTCAACACATACTTAAATCAACACAAAATCTGATAATTATATCTTTGAAGTATGTAAAAATATTACTACCATCACTTTCTTAGTGCTTAAATCACTCAATAGGGAAACATTTTCTACAACTGATTTACATTTGACTCATGAAAATCAAAATACCTAGAGGTATTGTAGTGGTTGAAAATCAGATTTCTGGCTTGCATCAGTGACAAATATGAAACTATCTTCACATCATCATTAGATTCTTCTGGTAGAGTCTCCACCTCCTTGTACAAGACAAATATTTGAACAACTATAATTTCTTCTCAGGTTAAGTTTATTCCGCACTACACCTCTTCTTCTTTTGTAATGTGAATTCTCTCCTCAACTTGTCTGCCCATTTTCTTGAATCTCTCTTTTCTGATCATCGGTTAAAGTGTCAGTTGGGATTACATAGACATTTTCAACATAGCTCCAGTGTTGAGCACCCAAACTCTTGATATAGATCTTCATTCTGACCTTCCATATTTTGAAGTTATCTCTATTGAATTTAGGACCTTCCCTCTTCATCATTAAAGCGGGATCTTTTTCCTCAAGCGGTTAAGCTTATATCACCAAGGACCTGGAGTAGCTCTGATACCAATTGATCAATAATGATTAACAACAAATACCCTAACTAGTATTGAGAGGGGGGGTGAATCAGTACTTACTAAAACTTCTCTGCAACTTATCAAGTTAAAACAATGCTAACCGGTTGTCTTCATTACTGAACTTAACCATGGCAATGCCAGTTAAAACACAATAAGACTTCAGACAACATAAATAGGTAAAACTGAATACTTCAAATACATTCAATACTTGATAACTACTTCAACCATAATCATATGCATGTGGTATATCAACAATACCATAACCATTAGCTTTTGCATGCATAATCACTTAAACAAAGAATACTTAATCATCACATGAAAAATGCACAACTCATGACACACATATTTTTCATGTGGAAACCCAAATGGGAAAAACCATGGTGGGGATGAATACCCACAAGCTTTTTTTGAACTCTTTTGAAGGTCGCTCTGTTAGGATCCTAGTCCAGTTAAAGACTTTACAATAAGGTTCTGCTAAGAACCGATCCTGTTAAAGATCACCCGGTTAAGGGATGGCTATATACCCTGTTAAAGGTTGAAACCTTGTTAAAGGTTACCTTGCTAGAGGATTTAAAGAACTCAATGAACTTGAGCCACCTGGTTAGAGGATTTACAGTAAGCCTGTTAAAGATACCCAGCAAAGGGATTTTCCTTCTGTTGAAATGGTTAGAAGACAACAGGTTAAACTCTAATCTGATAATAGCACTATATGCTAAGGCAGATCCTTTTTAGTTCCTCTACTTCGCAATCACACTCTATAGTTTTCTCTCTCTGGTTTGGAAAGTATCTCATCACTCGGATACATACACAAATTTTGCCAACAACTTACAATAACAAACATTATCGACCTTATAGACAATAATTAGGTCGGTAGCATAAACCCCAAACCCTAAGTATCTTAGGTTTACAATTACAAGTGGTCCAATCCTGAGCGTACAAAACACTTAGCATAGGATGAAACAATATTAAATAGCTCGCAAGTCATTCTGCATCATCTAATCTCCACCGCACATAGAAATCAGTAACCCATCACGCTTTCTCATCATACCGCTAAGAAGAATGTTCATTCCCGAGGTAAACATTTAATGCAGTCAATCTTCACATGCAATATCCTCAAGGAAATCCTTCACATGCACAAAAATAACGTGGCATCTTGATCTCATCCTCATTTCTTATCTAACTCATCATAGAATATCATCGGTTGCATCGCACAAGCTAGATTGCCAAACCAGAAACCCTAGAGCTGAGACTACCAACCGGTAGTCACACTTAGTGAAACCTTGACACTGGTTCACTACATCTCTTCATACGATTCTCCAACTTGATTACCAATAACAACTTCCTCTAATCTTCATACCAATTGACCTGAACTTATTGACATCAATGACAACATACATTATTATCATATCATCATATGCCAACATATCGGTTCATCAAATGCCAACAAGTATCTCCTGGATTGTGGTTTGTCGCAAGCGGAAGGGGAAGTCCTCCCCCCTCCCCCAAACCCCTCCTTGTCAAGGTTCGGATGTTTCCCCCCTTCATCGAGTGGATTTGAGTTTTGTATTAAGGGTCAGTACCCTTGTTTTTGGTTGTTGTTAAAGTGCTATTGATATTCTATGACTATGTTAAAGTGTCGGTGCCCTAGCTAGCGCTGCTTTTTTAATCAAAAACACCTTGTGGTGTGTATTAGAAGTTGTAAAAGCATATAATGTTATTATAACATTGTAGCATCCTAAAATTGTACCCCTTTCAATTTCGACTATATTTGGGTCTTCACCTTAGTGTTTATGCCCCTTGGGCTGATTCAAGATTCGATTATGCTCATACACATCACAAATGCCAAAAAAATTGATTTTGCCCTTGTTATACACGTTGATCCTAGCCTAAAATAGGGCAGGACCAGTGCGTGGTGCCATGGTCCTCACCAGTACCAAGACCAGGGCATGGCGCCATGGTCCTCCCTAAAATGTGGCTCCTCAAAACCCTTTTTCCCATTTCAAATTTGAGCAAGATTTCCCTCTCCGTGTTAGCTCATGTCGGAAAATTGGTTAATTAACCCAATAGAAAAGTATATAAAGAGGATTTCCCCTCTCATTTGAAGAGAATGAAAAATGAAGAAGCATTTAAGCACACAAGAGATCAAGCATTCAAGAGAAATTGAGCATTTTCAGTCTTCCTTCAAGCCTTGGAGCAGCAATAAAGTCAAGATTCAAGCATTGAAGTGGAGATCAATATCCTATTTCATGAAACCCTAATTCCATGTGGAGGCAAGAAAAACTTCACACAGAGGTATAATCATTTCATTTTCAGTCATAATTCAACATCTCCCTCAAAAGGAGAACATTTCCTTTCAATCAATTCAATTACATTTATCTCAATTTCATGGTTAATTCCAAAACCAAGGTTTGACCAAAGGCAAGCCCCTATTCCCAACCTATTTCCCTTTCGTTCTGTGTGCAAGAAACAGGTGCACAGTTATACTTTTGGAAATAAGCTTCAGACGCAGACACAGAACAACCCATTTTGGTGTGTGGAAAATTCAAACGACCAAGAGGCCGCACCATGATCCTTTCTTTTTTGAGGCATTTTTGCAGGGCAAATCTGAATTAGATCATATTACTCAGATCCAGGTGCACAACAAAATCATGAACCTATAGCTCAATATTTTCTCAGTTTTGTCTTCAATTTCAGCACTTTACCCTAAATCAACATTTCAACTTACAAGCGAGGGAAAAAAATCATCATAATCTATCAATCCACTTAGTATTCAGTCCTTATCTGATTGAATCTAGTGGATTCCTCCCCTCTTTTGAATGTAAAGGAAATCTCCCCCAAAGCGAAAAATTGATTTAGTGATTTCTCCTTCTATGTTGCAAATTGCCAAATCAAAATTTTCCCCTTTACATTTTGGTGAACTCGGCTCCTTACACCTTTAATTTTGATTTTTGTTTTTAGATTTGAGTGTGTATGCAACTTACAATTCAAATTTTCATTTACAATTTTGATTTCTTTGCAAATTTGAAAAATTTAGAGGTTAATTCGTTAAAACCCTAATTTTCATTTTTAAAATTGGGCTTGTGAATTATATAATTTGGGTTAATTGTTTCAGATCTGAGTGATATTAAATTTCAAAATTTAAAATTTCACTTGCAAGTCAAAATTCACATTCAAATTTTAAAATTAAGTGGTTAATTGCAAAAACCCTAATTTTTTTTTTTTTTAAATTGAGCTTGTGGGTTGTTTAAATTTTGAATTTATCATTTTAGAGTGGCTTCAAATTCAAATTTGCAATCTTGGATCAAATTTTAAAATTAATCGGTTACTTACAGAAACCCTAATTTTAAATTTAAATTAATCTTGTGCATTTCCCAATTTTGGATTAATCATTTCAATTTCAACCTTGGATCTATTTTTAAATTTAAAATTAAGAGGTTCTTTTTACAAGGCCCTAGTTTTAAATTTCTTGTGGACAATTTCAAATTTAAATTTTAAAATTAAGTGGTTAGTTAAAAGAGCCCTAATTTTTAGATTTAAATTGATTATTTCAATTTCCAAATTCCAACATCACTTTTCAAGTTTAATTTTTAAAAATTAAGAGGTTATTGTTTGCCCTAATTTTAAATTTTAAATTTTTATCTCCTAGTGGGTAATTTTAAATTTAAATTAAGAGGTTATTTTTACATAATCCTAATTTTAAATTTCAATTTCCTAGGGGATTGCATCACAATTATTCTCTATCTTTTCAATCAATTTGTTCATTTAATTGAGTGGTCATTTTTCCTAGAATTTTGCATTATTCAATTATTTTGTAACTAAGATTCCAAAATTCAAAATTTAAATTTCAATTCTCAAATTTCAAATTTCAAATTCCCAACCTTAGTGTGTGAGTTTTACTACTATTAGTCCAACCTACAATATCCTCGTGAGAAGAAGTTGTAGAATTAAGGCTTCCCAAGGTTTAATTATCGAGGAGATGGAGCGTAATTTAGATAACTTATTCCATGAGGATATTGGTGGTTCTTCCAATCCTACAAATGTCCCCGTTTATCCTCATTCTTAAGATAATTCTCATGATGTCGAGGAATCACTAACTAGGGTTTCCATTGACCAATTGGAGAAGACTGAAAATCAATTTGAAGATCTTCCACAATGGATGAGTCAACAATACCCGAAAAGTGAATCTCTCCCATTGCTTGAAGGATTAAAAAGAATGGTTCAAAGTGATAAACTTGGTGTTGATATCTTGTTTGGTATTTCTCATATTGTTGATTGTAATATTATGCCCATGAAGGTTGTGTTGAATCCCTAGGTTATACACAACCTCGTAGTTAAATTAATCATTCCATTCCTTTGACTACTCTTATGGCTAGTGTCGCTACGTTATCAAACATCATGGCTACCTCTACACAACATGTTATACCTACGAATGTTAGTCAAGGGGGCAACTCCTCTTCTTTCATTCCTCCTACCATGAGTCTTCCATTTGTTACTCCTCTTCTTAAGGGTCTTTTCAAATCCTCTTTTGTTTTCACTAGTTTTGAATAAGAATGCACATCAATCAGACTCACTAATCTCAAGGAGCATCAATAATACCATAGCCCACACTTGATACTTCGTCATCTCAAACAGCCTTGTCACACCCTAAGGTGTGCCCATTTTTTTGCTTTTTTCCATAAGTTGAACCAAAGAGAATTGCTTCTCAATTGGATCGTTTTCTTGGGAGATATATGGTGAGTGTCTTGGGGGCGAATTCTTCCCCACCCTTGCACTATGATATTAAGGATGTTTGGATAACTGACTCTGTGAGTCTTCTACTCTTAAATCTCTTAGTAAGGCTTTCGTTCGGTCTTCAGTGATAAACTCCCTCGGGAGGCTTCCCAACCTTTAGAACAAAGGCTTTACGTATCTCAAGGATACTGGGAGAAGGATAATCGTTGAGAAAAACCGTTGAACATGATTTTCATCACATCCACATTTGATTAGAGTGGGTTGCAATACTTGGCGTTTAGTCGTTCCCCACTTAGATCGTTCCCCTCTCACCGGCCTTAATGGCTTGAGCCTAAAAGGCTCCTCGAGAGGGCAAGCCTGCTAAAGGTTTTAGCCTATTGCACAAATTTGAAGGAGAGCAATAAAATGGTGAGTTTGGATTTTTGATCACCCAATTAAGGGGAGAGCATATACATATCACCTTCAATTCACGATGAACACACTTTCTTTTTAACCGATATCACAATGTTATTTAAACGGTACTTGGAAATTTTGTTCCGACAACCATGGTGTTCATTTTAATCCAAAATAGCAATGATGATAGTGTCACAAATTTTGAACCTTTTGCAAAAATGAAACTTTGTCAACAAAAGAAAAATCGCCAAATGATAACAATGATTTGCTTTGAAAGAAAAACTCCTATCTTTGATGTGGATTGTTCATTTGTTACCTTTGCAAATCAAAATGATTTGTTCTTTTTACCCCTTTTGTTTACAAAAAAAAAAAATTATTTTGTTCTTTTTAGTGGCACTAAAAGAAGTGCGATCTAATCTGCGAAAAAGGAAGTTTGAGATTTGTTATTCTTTTTACCCTTTTTGCAAAAGAAAATGAAGTTTCTTTTAAAGCACCAAATGAAAATGATGTTCGTTTTAGGGAGCACCAAAGAAAAGTGATATTCTTTTTAAGCTCTTGCTAAATGGAAGTGGGTTCTTTTTACCCTTTTGTAACAAAAAAAAAAAAAGTTTTGTTCTTTTTACTTTGCACCAATGAGAAATGTGAACTAATCTTGCAAGAAAATAAAGGTTTGTTTTGTTGTTCTTTTAACCTTTTTACAAGAAATAAAAGATGAAGTTCTTTTTATAGCCCAAAAGGAAATGTGATTCTTTTTGTTAGAGTATTCAGGTATTTACTTGATTAATTAAACATTTGTTTAATTATTTAAGTTCCCTTTATCTCTTTTACACTTAAGCTAACTTTAGGTGCATAATAATTAATTCTTTTATTAATTATTATGTGCAAACCTAGGTTTTCCTTTTTAGGGTTTCTTGACCTATTAAAGGTTGAGTTCATTCTTTTCATTCTAAGAAGAAGGTTTTTTACATTACACATTTTGTGAATATTGAGCTCTCTCTTTTTGAGCATATTTTCTGTGTATTTCTTTCTTCTGTGATTTGCTTCCTTGCTTCTCCTTGTAATAGGTTTTCCAGCTTGCAGAGATCATTTGGGCTCCTATGGTGTTGTATTTTCTCAACTCCAACATGGTATCAGAGCTTCAGATCTGCAGCTATCTATTCTTGTTTTGAGATTTTTTGCATTGGAAGCAGATCTGGGGTTTCAGAAAAAATTTTATGTACTTAGGGATTGGTTTTTTTTTTAGCACTTTGGGCCTAAACGGACCTCACCATCGTGCTTAGAAGGCCCAAAAACCCCTGTAGTCATATAAGATTTGACCTTTTTTGGTTCCTGAGCCTCTGGGAGCATTTTTTTCTCCACATCCAGGTCGTACGGCCCTAGCACGCAGTTCGAAAAAATCAAAAAAAATATTTTTTTGCCTTTTTATGGCATGCAGGCTGAATTTTGATTTTTCAAAAAAATCAAAAAAGGTGAAAGGTACCGTGGGGCCCCTGCAGGTGTCAGTACGGCCCTTGTCGCTACCTAGGCCTCAGGCCTCGTGACGTCATCCTTTGGCACCTTGTCGATCTCCGGCCCCCATCAGCCCTCAAGTTGCCACCGGCACCGGCCTCCGGTCCGCTGCGCTTCCTCGGCCACTGCAAGCTCCCCGGCTTCTTTGGCCCGCCGCCGCTACAACCCCGGCCATCGCCCGGCCCCCTGCAACTCCGCCCAGCCTGCTCTACCAGCAGCTCTGCTCCACTGGCAGCAACCGCTCCACTCGATCCAGCCCCCACGCCGCCGCCCGGCCACCGAAGCTCCACCCGGCAGCCACCATCCCGTCACCGGAGTGCCACCCACTGGCCACCTCCGCCCGTTCAACCACCAGACAACCTCTTCCTCTTGTTTTGAGGGGGGGTTTGGTTTTTTGGTCATATCTTGGGCATACGGAGTCATTTTTTCAAAAACAAATAGGCTTCGAAAAGCTGGTTCCGAGCCGGACCTCATCATGTTGGTAATGTTTTCCAATTTTGTTGTTTAACTATGTTTTTTTCCAGTCAAAGTGAGGTCTCTTTTTTGCACTCCAGAGGACATAGAATGAGCATCCGACCTTCATTTTTTTAAAAGTTTATATTTTTGGAAAGCATGTGATGTGTACTTTCCAGCCATATGAGTTTTATTTCCATATTCTGCTCCATGCATATTTTATTCAGGTTTTTGCTTTTCAGCACTCTAATGGATATCTTGATTGTTTCAGGTCCTGGGATCTCTTCTCTGGGTAGGATATCTCTATTTTGGTTCTCGTTTCTATTTGCAGTCTTTTTATCATTGTAGCTTGTATTTATGCAAACGCACTGAGATAAAGTGCCATCATGCATTGTTTACTTGGGATCTTACACATCTTGTGCCTTGTTGTACATGCACTGTGTATAAAGTGTCATGAGGGGGTTTATGTTTGCCTGTTGTTTGCCATCTTCATTTTTCTAGTGAGTGTTCCTTCCATGAAATTCGCCTCATGATGTGTGTCAAGTGAGTGTTCCTTCCATGACACCATGTACTTGTCTCGGCACCTTTGATGTTCCTAGTTCTTCGTCATGCAGTTCTTCTTGGCTGTCCTTTTCAGTGTTCTTGTCCCTCTCCCTCTTCAACATTATGGGGAGGTTTTTCTTGTTGGTTCTAATACTTTCATGGTTTGATTGATCAGCTCTTCAGGCTTTGGTGTTTTCATGCCATCTATATCTTCGATTTCAGTTGTTTGCCTTGTTTGCCTTCTGATTTGAGTAGTGTCATTTGAGGGTACTCATACAGATTACAGTCTTCTCTACCTGGTCATGTTCTATTTCAGTGGAGGTTCTTCAGATTAGTAGTTATTCTTTGATAGAGTTTGCAGGTTCTTCATGCTTTAGTGGTGTTCTTTTCCATCTCTTTTTGGAGTAGAGTTTTGTTCCCATGTGGTTTTCTCTATTTCTCTAGTTCATAGAGATTTCATTGCATTTGGGTACCTGATTAGACCTTGTTGTCGGGACCCATCTTTCTTGCTTTCAGTAGTTGTTCTAGGTTTTAGCTTCTCCCTAAGTCTAGCTTAAGGGGGGGTGTTAGAGTATTCGGGTATTTACTTGATTAATTAAACAATATTTGTTTAATTATTTAAGTTCCCTTTATCTCTTTTACACTTAAGCTAACTTTAGGTGCATAATAATTAATTCTTTTATTAATTATTATGTGCAAACCTAGGTTTTCCTTTTTAGGGTTTCTTGACCTATTAAAGGTTGAGTTCATTCTTTTCATTGTAAGAAGGAGGATTATTACATTACATTTTGTGAATATTGAGCTCTCTCTTTTTTAGCATATTTTCTGTGTATTTCTTTCTTCTGTGATTTGCTTCCTTGCTTCTCCTTGTAACAGGTTTTTCAGCTTGCAGAGATCATTCAGGCTCCTGTGTTGTATTTTCTCAACTCCAAATCTTTTTACTTTGCACCAAAATAAAGTGTGGAATTCTTTTTAACTTGTGCAAGAAAAGAAATTGTGAATTCTTTTTACCAACTTTGAATAAGTAAAGTAAAAAAACTAATCTACCTCCATTGGACCTGCAATAAAACGTTAGCACCTACAAAACCCCTTTGAAAGATTTAGTCAATATTGTGGGTTGACAAGCCTAGAATTTCCTTTGTGTTATAAAAATTTACTTTGTCTGTAACTGATGTGTTGGAAAACAGATCACATGTTCTAGAAGATGGAACAAATGTTCTACTTTCCAAAGCAGATGTGCTACTCTAGGGAAGTTATGCGCTATACTGATGATTCTATGCGCTAAGAGAAAGTAAGATAGATTAGATTAGAAAGGTCTCCTATGCGCTGGAAACAAGTGTAGATGCGCTACTTTGGCCTTCAAATGTATTGTAGTAGAGGGAAGATGCACTGAAATATCTGTTGTATGCACTATACTTTTTCACCTATGCGTTGTTTTGATATTCTTTTTAAAAAGTGTCTCCAACCTGTGTGCAAAACAATTAAAAATTTGGGGACTGTCCCCACAGTGGGTGCCAAAAATATATGCAAGGAAAGAGGGTTAGTCAATCAAGAGCACAAACAACTTGCATACCAATGAAATATTACATGATAGGGATCAAATGAACAAAACAAGTTAAATCATTAGTCTCCTAAAACTGTTCCATTGTTCTCTATCTCCAAGAATTCTTCAAATCAAGGTTGTTCTCAGATTACTTGAGCACTTGATCTTTAGAATGACTACCTAAAGAATTAAGGATGAATTGATAAAGATCTAAATGCAAGTGCAACTAAGATCTATGATATGATATTGATGAAGCTATGATATGATCAAGATTGTGATATTAAAATGAAGATTATGCTAACATGATATGCTACCCTAACATGATATACTATGCTAACATGACGATTTTCAACACTAAAATATCCCTAAGTGATCAAACTTGCAAAGAGAAGCAAATGAGACTCCTTGATAACCTGCACACAAAAAAAAATAGCATGACCTGAATGCAAAAACCTAGGATTCTGATAATGAGGGAATGAGGGTTTGTTATAGAAGAAATGGTCAATTGGATGGCCAAGATTAAATTGGATTAAGAGAGAGGATTGAATGATTTTCAATCCATGTGAGATTTTGAACCCAATCCCATGTTGACAAGTGTCACCATGAGATTGCTTGAGAGGAGAAGGAAGAAATATTAAATGTTGGAGTAGACATGGTGGTCAATCCCATCTGGGAAAGGTTATTGGATAAAGCTATTATCCAAGGATAAAGACTTTGTCCAATGGAAAAACTCTTGTGCAAAGGTTAGTGTGTTGAGAAGTGAAGTCTTGTAAGAGCAATAAATGTGTTTTGAAGACTTTGGAGGTTAACTTGTTTGAAGGGAGAAAACCCTTAATGGCTTATGTAAGAGTCTTTAATGGTTATTGAAGACTTTAGGGGTTTGAGAAGTGACTTGTTTTTTTCTTAGGAATATGACAATATTTAGGATATGATTTGATTTAATTAAGTGCGATTTAGGAGGTTCTAGAAGAATGATTAGGGTGCAAGTGGATCTTGTAGGAGAATTCAAGTGGGAGAAATTGGGATTTTTAATTAAAATAAAATGATTTATTTCAATTAATAGGTGCAACTTGCATTTGGATAGATATTTAAATAAATATTAATTTATTTAAATGTGAATGTGAATTTTGGATTTTATTTAAATAAATCTTAATTTATATAAATGAGAAAAGGGGGGATAAAGCATTAAATGCTTGAAGACTTTGAAGGAAACCATTAAAGGCTTAAGAAGACTCTAGAAGGAAGTCATTAAAGGCTTGAAGACTTTAAGGGAAACCATTAAAGGTTTGAGAAGACTCTAGAAGGAATCCATTAAAGGCTTGAAGACTTTAAGGGAAGCCATCAAAGGTTTCAAGTGGGTGAAGTTAAATAGGATTTTAAATAAATAATATATTTATTTATTTAAAATAGTGGTGCATTTTGCATTTGCAGGGAAATGCAAGTGGGTGAAGGATAAAGGAGATTTAAATAAATATTTTTTTATTTAAATGTGAGAGGAGGATTTTAGGGATTTAAATAAATATAATGTGAAAGAAGATTTAATTAAACAAATATGATTTATTTATTTAATTAATGGTATGAATTTAGTTAAGTGAATCAAATCAAATAAATTAAATAGTTTATTTAATTAATAGGAGAAGAGGGTTGTGGTGAATTAATTAAATATTAATTTAATTAATAGTTTAAAATGGGAAATGATTAATTAAATGTGAATTTAATTAATAGCTGGATAAATGATCATTAAATAAATATAAAATTCATTTAATCAAGTGGACAGAAATAGGTGTCTACAGTTGATATAAGCATTTGTATTCACAAATTTCTTTTCATATGCCTGATCAAGATATTCGAAAGATTTTTATTTCTAATTTACAAAAAGATATTAGAGATAAACTTCTCTTTTATGATTTTACTTCCTTTACACAGTTGTGCACGGTACTTCACAACTATCATCTTACCGTGAGTCAATTGGAACAATCATCCTCTTCAATGGCTCCAAGTGATAAAATTGAGAGTGTTCAACAACCTTTTGTGAATTTCAAACCAAATAAAGGATTCATCAAATCCAATGATCTCAAGTGGTAGCCACAACAAGTGTGCCTCCTTTGTCCAAATACTTTAGAAAAGAATTCACTCCTCTTAATGAATCTTTGCATAGTATTATGTCCCAATTGTTACAAAGGAATGTGTTGAAACTTCCCCCTATCAAACCAATTGATCCATCTAAGACAACCTCACCTTACTTTGATTCTAAAGTATTTTGCCAATACCATCGTCAACCCAGTCATGACACTGAAAATGTTATTCTTTGAGAAGTAAGATTCAAGACTTGATTGATAACAATAGCATATATGTGGCTTGTGTGAATGATAAAGGAAACAAATCAGTAGCTCCTCCTACTCAAAACCTTCAAATTTTCACTGATCCTTTACCTTCTCATTCCACTAATGTCATTGAGACCGATTGTCTTGTCTTCTCTCCCGATGATGTTGGCCTTGAATCTAATAAAGTGGTGAACCTTGTTGACAAAAATGAAACTCCTAAGGACTTGTGCATTACATTTGATCCTAGTGACACTATTAAAGCACCCGATGGCCCATTATATATAACTGTGAAAATCAAAGGCATACCTTCTCGAGGAGTGCTTATTGATCCAGCTTGCATGGTTAATGTGATAACTGGAGATTTTCTTTATACTTTGCAATTGCATCAAGTGATATATGATGATATTGATGTTGTAGATAATATTTTTGATGGCTTATCTTGTCCTAATATTGGTTCTATCGCACTTCCTATTGATGTTAGCACTAAATGCTTAGATGTTAAATTTTCTATCATTCCTACATCTGATCAATTTCGTGTGAAGTTTCGACATCCTTGGCTATCTTCCATGAAAGTGGTCACTTCTACTGTTCATAAGTGTTTGAAATTTCCTCATAATGATAAAATCATAGTTGTTAATCATAGAATGTATCAACCTACAATGAGGTGTGGAGATGTTTGTCTTGTATTTTTGGTTCGAACAATTCCAACCTCTTCAACCTAGAAGTGATGCTCTCTTTAAATCATATCAAAAATGGAAAAATGAGATGATTTTGTCATTGAGTAAACCTATAAATCCAACAATTAGCCTGCCTCTTGATGATCATATACCTCTTCTTGAGGATAAGATTATTCTTCCTCCTAAGGAAAGAAATAATCTTCTTCCCAAAGAGGAATCTATTCATTCTCCTATGGATGAGTCAACTCTTCCTCCCAAGGATATAAATGATCCTCCTCCCAGACGTCAACCTATTCCTCCTAAGGGTAGACCTATTCCTCCTCCTCATGATGGACCCGGTCTCCTTCCTACACCTCTCATTCCTCATTTATATGGTGTGGTTCTGCCTCCTACATCTTACAAAGAGAAACGAATGGCCTCTCCTATTGTTCAACCTAAAAGACCTCAACCCATTCATACTTCCTTAAAAGAAGAAAACAAGCCTATACCCGATGAACCTAAACTTTCACAACCTACAGCTAAAACTAAACAAAACCATTATGCAAGAGAACTCCAACAGAGATGTCATGCTAGAGCTCGTGAACTTGCTTCCCAAACCATTTCTTCTTCTAAAACACCAACTATTGACATGATTCCATTTTCTCCTAATGAGGATGTTCAACCTAATTCTCCAAGATGCAAAATGCTTAAGACAAATGATGGTTCAAGTTCTATTCCTATTAGAGCTCATATTTTTATTAATCTTGATGAAGAAATAGGTGAGAATGTTGTTATGACAAAAATGTTGATCCTTATATTTCTGAAGATGAATATGAATATGTTGATGTTGACAATTATTTATTTGAGAAATTTTCAAAAGCATTAATCCTAGCTCCTAGTAACGAACAAAGCGATCCATTATTAGAGCATGGTCCTTGTTTGGAACTTGTGATAGATCCATCTACCATGCTCGATGTCGCTCCTCTTGCGTGTTGTCCACCTTCCCGAAATAATGATGAGAAAGATCGGGGGGTGGAGGACGTGCTTGATTAGCTTCATTAGCATTGTAGATTCTCTCTCTCTCTCCTCTCTTGCTTGTTTGTGACCTTCTATTTCTCTCTCCATTCTTCTATTTGTTGTCCCTAGTGTTGTCTACTTGAGGACGATGCAAAACGTTGAGATCTCTTTTGGTATCTTCCATGTCGACTCAAAAGACACATGTGTTCTCTTCTTCCATGGTGGTTTCCTTTCTTTGGGGGATAAAGACAATTTTATGCATATATATATACATGATATACATGAGTTATCATAAAAAACATATTGACCCTAGAGTTAAGAGAAACCACTCTGTGCTTTGTGTTTTGTGTTCATTATCCTTTGATTTGTCCTCTCTTGGGGGATAAATTATTGTGATAACGTGCTTGTCTTTTTTGGTGTATCCTACCTTAAAGAAATTGCTCTCGATAAGGCATGCGCAATTGCTTCAACATGGGGGCATACACTCCACTCAATGATTCTCTCTCTTGCATATCTTGATACTTAAAGTTACTTAGCTTTTGCTTTGTAATTTTTGGTATTTTTCTTTTCCTGACTCATAGTAAGAGAACCTTACTAGTTGAAGTCATGGTTCTCTCTTTCTCTCTCTCTCTCATGATCTTCCCTTTTACCTTGTCATTGAATTTATGAGATCCTAAAGTCCACTGGGGACTTGGTGTATCTTGCCTCCTTGACGACTTGGTGAAAGTTTTTCAATGTAAACCCTTTGTTCTTTACCAAGAGTATGATTGACTACATACTCCTGCTAAAGTGGGGACTAAATGTAGCATCCTAAAATTGCAACCCTTGCAATTCCAACCACATTTGGATCTTCACCTTAGTGTTTGCACCCCTTGGCCTGATTGAAGACTTGATTATGCTCATATGCATCACAAATGCCAAAAACCTTTGATTTTGCCCTTATCATACACCTTGATCTTGGCCTAAAATAGGGCAGGACTAGGGCATGGCACCATGGTCCTCCCTAAAATGGGGCCCCTCAAAACCCTTTTTCCCATTTCAAATTTGAGCGGGATTTCCCTCTCTGTGTCGGCTCATGTCGGAAAATTGGTCAACTAACCCGACAGGAAAGTATATAAAGAGGATTTCCCCTCTCATTTGAAGAGAATGAAAAATCAAGAAGCATTCAAGCACACAAGAGATCAAGCATTCAAGAGCAATTGAGAAATTTCAGTCTTCCTTCAAGCCTTGGAGCAACAATAAAGTAAGATTTAAGCATTGAAGTGGAGATCAACATCCTATTTCATGAAACCCTAATTCCATGTGGAGGCCAGCAAAACTTCACAAGGAGGTATAATCATTTCATTTTTCAGACATAATTCAACATCTCCCTCAAAAGGAGAACATTTCCTTTCAGTCATTTCAATTACATTTATCTCAAATTCATGTTTAATTCCAAAACCGGGGTTTGACCAAAGGCAAGCCCCCATTTTCAACCTATTTCCCTTTCTTTCTGTGTGCAGGAAATAGGTGTGTATGTACTTTTGGAAATAAGCTTCAGACGTAGAGATGGAACAACCCTTTTTTGGTGTGCAAAAAATTCGGAGGACCAAGAGGCCGTGCCACTATCCCTTCTTTTTCGAAGCATTTTCATAGGGCAGATCCGAATCAACTCATATTATTTAGATCCAGGTGCAAAACAAAATCCCGAATTTGTAGCTCGGTATTTTCTCAATTTTGTCTTCAATTTCATCACTTTACCTTAAATCAGCATTTCAACTTACAAGAAAGGGAACAACTCATCATAATCTATCAATCCACTTAGTATTTAGTCCTTATCTGATTGAATCTAGTGGATTCCTCCCCTCTTTTGAATGTAAAAGAAATCTCCTCCAAAGCAAAAATTAATTTGGTGATTTCTCCTTCTATGTTGCAAATTGCCAAATCAAAATTTTCCCCTTTACAAACATTATAAAATGTGAGGGTTATGACAAATTCCATGGCATATATATAAGAGCATGCTTATATGGAGTTACAAAATGGACCAAGAATCTTGACTCACTTATGACGCATGTTATGATCTATCAAGAGCAGTGTGCTAAGGCAATAAATGGCAAATGAGTCAAAATTAAGTGTGGATCGTGAGAATTCTTACCACAATATTGTTGGACCTTGTTTGGACTCATGGTAATGCCTAATGGTGATATTTTGGGCCTCCATGAATCTATATATTGAGGGCTTGAGATGGAAGCATTGGGGAATTTTCGTTGCAAGGTTATGTTATTGAATTTCCTCCAAAGAAGTGAGCAAGTTGTAGATCTCCATGTTAAGGCTTTAAGCTTGCATGTGTATTGTTAAATGTTTTTGTTGCAAATTTATACATTGGTTTGGTGCTTTAGAGTGGGGGGTTTGTTATCTATAAAATGTTTTCCGCATATATATTGGTGTTTATTCTCTTTTGTATATTGTTCTATTCTTCTATTTTGCTTTTTTTCTTGAAGTATTAATTTTGCATGTCATTCATTATGTTGTTGAAATTTACTTAGATCTAAAATCTTCATTACTCTACTTAAGAGGTTAATAGGAAAATTAATCGTCCTAAATTTGCATTATGGGCATAACTATGTGCACTTGTATCAAGCAATTTTGTTAAGAAAATCTTATAATACTAGAGATGCATACTAGGTTCACTTTTCCTTATGAGGATCTCTAGTAGTTGAACAAAAAAACATCATTTGTTTTCAAAACATCATATTCTTTTTTAAAACATAATTCATATACAACTTAAATAATCTCAATATCTTTTGGTAAATATAAATCTTGTTATCTTTAACCTTTATGCACAACATAAATGACCCCACGATTGAACACAAAATACTATTTTTTGTTATAAAACACTATATTTTTATTTAAAATGCAACTTACATTCGACTTTAAATGATCATAAAACTTTTTGAGAATCTTTAATACTTCATGGTAAAATATAAGGTATTTATTGCACTTGTCTTTCACATTTTTATTAAAAAAAACATAAAATATGAAGTACTCAAATGCATGCATAATACCACCCTAGTAATTGTACACATAAGAACATTATTTGTCCACATTCAAGCGATCCTTATTCACATAAACACCTTATTTTATAAATGACACTTATATAAGATAGTTATAATATTTTATATAAAGCAAAAAAAATATTTATTACATGTTAATGAATACGTTTGAGTTTTTATTATCATTCTTAAGTTCTCATGTGTTCATGTAAGGTTCATCTTAACAAATATTTGCTCATTCCTTATTTTACATATGAAATAATTAAAACTAAATCCATAACCCAAATACTGTACCAACAATAGGATCTGGCCTAACAATTGACCCCTCTTTCTCAAAGGATGTGAACGTGAAACATGAAATGAACTTGAAACAAGACATCCATTGATGCCATTGATGTAGAAATGTGAAACGTGAGATGCCCATTAATGCAAAGAAAATACTCCAGAAATTAGATATATTCAATGGTTGCGGTCGAACCCAATGAAATTACACCTTTCAAAAACTTCCAGTCTTCCTTTAGCAGTTGATAATATAAAAAAGGAGCCTCCAGTTCAGACTATTCAACAAAAGGAATGCATTCCACAAAATCGCTGAACCCGCGTTTGATTTTTCTTACTGAAATTGCATGATGGCTGTGTAGCCTTTGGTAATATATTAACTTTCCAGTATCTTAAAAATTTGTACAAAAACTAAAAGGACTATATTTTATTAATAATATGTAAAATTATGCATTCCAATGTTCAAATTTGTGATTATTTGATCATTTCAATGAAAGCGAAGATACTTACAACTTATATGGGGCACAATGGTACATTTGTATATTATCAATATGAAGTGGAATCAAAACCATATCCATGTTTTCACTGTTTTGTCATGGTCTACAGCCATTGCCATGACTAATAGCGTTCCCTGTAAGTGGAAGTGCAAAAAACAGAGTGCTCCGACGTCTTCCCTCCGCATTTCCCTGTTCTGGCCATGTAAAAACACATCTGAATTGAAAATTTGCTTTCACATTCTTTAAACTGATACACATTGATTTTTTCCTCCATTCCATAAACAACCTTGGCACATTCTAAGACTAGTCCCTCAGAGTACAGCCACCTTATACAATTTGAAATTTTGGTTGTTATGATACACCTAAGAACACAACCTGCAAATCAATCCTCTGAAGGTCAGTGGTCGAAGTAGAATGTAGAATCAAACACATTTTCCCACTTCATTACCACTGCATATAACACTAGTGGGAAGTAAGGCTGCCTCCAATTCCTGACATCAGTAACGGCTCCAAGTCAAACAAAAAATCTCATGAATAGCTGAAACATCACTGTCCTCTTAACCTCCTAGCCTTTCATGTCATGAAAGAAGAGGCGGGGTCCATTTTGCCAACTCTCTGGAAAATATGTATCTGAAGTTGAAATTGTAAGGCAACCATTCAATGCTCTTATGAGGCTTGTTTAGAGAACACTTCCTGAAATCAGCACGTTGAGTTTCTGGTAAACACCGACACACAATATCCAAAAGGCTGGATAAACTTAGAGATGAATCATGAGCAAAGCCCTCTAAAAGTTTTGGCAGCATAACTTTGCCCGCCTTGCTAACACCAACACTTGCATGAATGTACTCTTCTTTTGCAGCTTCAAGCTCTTGGTAGATGTTCTTTGCTGTGTAAACACGTACCTATAGCATGAAACATGATGTAAGTAAATTGGAAGAATCTCAAACAAAGATGTTTCGGCAACAAATGTTAAAAACTAACACCCAATGATCCAGATCCAGGTAAGGCGACACTGTAAAATATTCAATCAGACCATGCTTTACTTTTCCCTGTAAGATGAAAGTACAAAGTTTTCGTTATGCAAAATTAAGTTGTCGCAATACTTAAAGCCTGCCAAGACTATCTACAGTTATGTCATATATAAGGAACCTTTTTAAGACTTCCATTTGCAAATTCACTAGACTAATATCACACTTGGCAGGGAATCTCTCAAGACTTCTACAAATCCCAAATTCTATAGCATCCTGCTTCAGAGGGAAAATAAAGTTTCGCCACAGAATAATTTAAGAATTTAGCTTATTTATTCTCAGCTCTATGAAGCTGCTTACAAATTTTGCTTTTGACATGACAACTGTGTAACTCATTGAAAAGCGTGCATTGGTCAAGCAATGGCTGACAACAAATTCTATTTAAACTAGACAAATCCAGGAACAACAAAATGTTTTCACTAGATTTGGCCATAGAAACATACTTACAGAGTGAGATGTGTGTATAACACTTTTTGAAAAACTTTCTTCTCTAATATCAATGATCAACTGCTAGTTTGACCTTGCGTAGGGGTGTTCTCTAAAATTTCTGGACATGTTCAAGTCAGATATTTTCCAAGGCAAACTTTATTATTTTATTTCTGATCTGACAGACTCAACTTCTCATCATTGCAGGAATGCAAAATGCATAGGGTTAAATTAGCCTTTTAGAGGAACATTTGTAATTCTACAAATGCACTACCTCATCTATACAACTAAATTTACTTAAATAATTTTCATGCGGAAGAGAGTTTGAAATAGTATGGATGTAGAATCAAAAATTGCTTGGTCGAAAACCCAGATTCAATTTTTTCACACAGTAAAATAGCATGTTCTTTTTAATAAATATACTTGAATAAATTTTGTGGTAAAAAAGTGTGGAAAAGGGTCTGGAATCAATAAGTCAAATTTTTGCACCCATGACACTCAGCTATACCCTAAATCTAAGTTACCAGTTCGGCTACAGGTACGGATACGGATATGCGTACAGATTCGTGGGTACGACAAAATTTTTTTCCCTTCATACAGGTACAGGTACTTCCATACACACACACACATATGTATACATATATTATATATATGTTCAAACATCAAAATTAAAAAATACAAACTGTATCAGTGTAGAACTATAAGAAGAGTGATACTCATAAATCCATAATTGCCAATAAATAGAACATTTTGATAGCTCATTCATAATTTGCAAAAATGAAAATACTCAAGTCTAAAAATGTCATTACACAATGAAAATTCAAATTATAATCGATTTTAATATTCATTTTCTTCAGCAGAAGCATCAAGGTCAATCACAATCAATTGGATTGCCATTACTACTAGCTGTGCCAAGTGTAGAAGCTGGTTCAATTTCATTTTTCAAACATTTGACAAAATGCCAAATCATTAACAACATAAGGAAAGTGATTTCACAAAACATAAGCAAACAGCTGCTACATATGCATAATGTAAATCAACTGAAAGCAATCTCAGTAATGCTGATATAAAGTTTACTAACCCCGTGTTCATAGGTATAGCTCACAAATGCAACTGAAATGATATTTAATTGCTTGCTTGCTGGCATATTCTGATAAAAAATGCTGTCACAAAGTTATGAGAGTGAAACTGAGTTTTTAATTTATGAAATTAAGCTTGGGTACAGCCCTTGGTACTTCCTGGGTGCTTGGGTTCTTTGTGGGTCCTTAAAAGAACACACAGAGAACCCAGGCACCCAGGAAGAACCCAAGCCGTACCCGACCCAAATTGTACCCATACCAGGACCCGGGCTAAAACAGAAGAACCTGGTATCTGAGCCCTAAATGATAGAATTAAAGTTTGTTCTCAACGTTGTGAATTGGCAAGTTCTCTAGACAAATATCCATTGTTTTTTGCATTGATGTACTTAGTCAAAACTAGTTGGCCTTATAATAGCATTTCCCTATGTGTTTCCAGATTCAAATAACTGAATGCTTTCCCTAAAACCATTTCAATATTCTGGTCTAACAAAATCTTGACCAAATGACTATTCATTCTTCATTCAGTAAATTAACAGATTAATTAACTGGAATTCAAAACTTTCAACTTGAAAAGATTTGCCCTGCAAAATCAGGACCAATCAGAATCTCAGGGTGTCAAAAGTTTCATAACCCAGCTGTTCCACCAGCTTTGCTTGACATTGCTTATGGCTATAAGTTCAAATACAAATTAAGGAAGGTAACATAAAAGATCATGAAAAATAAGAGATATTAGCATGCAGTTAGCTTCGGCAAGTGTTGGCAACTCCTGTCGTGGAAATTTCATTTTTTATTGCCTTGCTGTTTCACTGGGACAAATTGCAAGTATCAGGATAAACATTTCAAGAGGCCAACAAAGCCCTCACATTAAGAAACATATTTCTGACATACAAAAAATGCAAGTAAATAAATATCGCTCTGACTTCAACTCACACGGAGCTTGCTTCCTTCACAAGAGTGCTGCCTAACACCCAACCCAAAGCCACTTTTCCACATTTAAAAATAAGTATTTTTTTCAAAAACATTAACCAATACTATTCATATTGTGCCTAGAAAAAAGCATACTACTATCTGTGCATGCCCAGTCAAGTTGCCGTAGGTTTTTGGGTGGAAGCAAATGGGTCTGGAAAAACTCTGAATCCTATCAGTTTGGGATGAAGCTCTTTCTCCAGTTCTGAACCGACCAATACAGAATAAGACTCTTAAGGCTG